>NC_143224.1:5454545-5757575 GCF_030267445.1 Bombyx mandarina | reverse complement strand
CTACTAGCGCTATCGGACACATGGGCTATACTTTTATAGGGCTTTAATGAATCTGTTGATACCAGGCCAGTGAAGTTTTTATAACTTCGTAAACCTTTTAGATATACTTCTAATTCGATAACAATTGTTACCTACTACTTTAGTTACTACATACGGACCTGAGTACAAATCGTCTAATTTGGTATTAATCCTAGCGGCGCTACTAACCAGTTGGCGCCTGTCTCTATGATACAAAATGCCTTTTCTTATAAACATGAGCTTTTTTTTTTATATTAATGTTGTGTGTACTCGCTTGTTTTATCCTAGCTGCAGCTATCTTACGCCGTGCGTCAACAGTTTCTGGTTCGAGACCAGGAATCGAAACATCACATATTGACCTACCAGAGCGCGCAAAGATTAAATCACAAGGCTTGTAGCCGCTGTTACTTTTAATTGTGTTGTTTGTGCCTCAATTAATGGAGTTCACTAAATTATTTGAAGCTTCACTAGGATCAGTTGCCCGCAACACAAAATTGTATGTTTAGTTTGTTCAACCTGGCCAATTAGCGCGCGGACAAGCAATACCGTTTAACGTATGCCTAAACTGTTTATCTTCTGATATATTTTTTTAAAGTACCTACTCGTAAAAGCTTTCCCGTAGTCTGTCACCACGTGATTCGGGTATCTGGACAAACCCTATTAATATATTTTTCAATGCACGAATGGTCCCGATTAAATTTACAGTACGCGTTAGTTCAGCTATCACAAATTTAGACAACGCATCTTTCATTACGATCATGTACTGGTTGGTGCCCTTTAGATGTCCTACAGAAGGGCATCATGTTATATATTTGTACCATGCGCATAGTATCAGATGGTTTAGAGATCGGATATAGACAGTCTTCTTTTTTTTAACATAGTTATCCTTCTCATGTGTACAATAAAGACATGCTGCCACGTATTTCCTAATAAAGCGTGTCATTTTAAGAAACCAATATTGGCTTTTAATCAGAGCTAAACGATGATTTAGATCCACGTGACAAATGTCGTCATAGTGCATTTGTACAATTTTCCATTTAGCCGAAGGGACTGCGAGTCTATTTCCCTTAAAAAATTTTCGAACTAGTTCATTCATAATTATCTTTAACATCAGCGCGACTTCGTCCGCGTGGAATATAGTTCACAAAGAATGCTTTATTTTAGTACAAATTGATTAGCATAAAAAAAACGTTATAGTGAGCCAACCTTAACATATGCTATCGCGGACATTTTTTTTTTAGATCTTTTAAAGGGGTACAATTCTGTCACATTATTTTAGCGAAACTTTAACAGTTTCTGCAGCGCACGCACCGGAAGCTCTCAAAAGGGAAAATAACCCGATTTTGAAACATTACTTACTGGTACTTCGCTTGTATTGGTCTTAGCTGACCCAGTGATGGTCTTAGCGGTGCTAGCGTTATATAGCCTATAACCTTTCTCAATAAATGGGTTATTTAACACTGAAAGAATTTTTCAAATCGGACCAGCAGTTCTTGAGATTAGCGCGTTCAAACAAACAAACTCTTCAGCTTTATAATGTTAGTATAGATTGCTTTATAATCGAACTAAGCTTTTCGTCCTGACATTGCACAGTACAGAATCAATCAGTAACTAAGACGATTCACGTTCATCATGTCAACAGGATGCCTATTAAGCGCGTCTACAAATTTTCCATACGTTCACCAGGTCTATACTCAACACTAATGTCATAATCTTCTTTCAAAACTCACCATCGCGCAATGCATGGTATAATGTCGCGTTTGGTAAGCGTAGCACAAACCACAGTACAATCAGTTTCTACTATATCATGTTTACCTACTTCATAAACACGGAACCTACGTAGCGATTGTATGACCGCCAGGTTATGAGCTCTTAACTATGATACACATTCTTCCTTCCTAGTAACCCGGCTAAAATAGTATAACAGGCCGCAGTGAGTTGTCAGTTTGTTTTTGTAATAGTATACCAGAAATTCCTAAGTTACACGCATCGGTTTGTATTTCTGTAGGAAGCATAGGATTATACAGAGCTAGCACAGGTTTGAAACGTAAGCTGTTTTTCAGTTGTTCGAAATTCGCGTTTTGTTCACGGCCCCACACCCATGATTTATCTTTTTTTTTTTTTAAACCAATAAACTGTCGCACACTATAAGCATTATTTGGCACAGGACACTGCGAAACGGCCGTCAATTTTTGTTGCACCCGGCTGTATACCGTCTGAAGATATTTCATGACCTAATAAGTGACTTGTTCCTCCAAGAATGAGCATTTACTCATATTTAATTTTAAGTCTCCACCATAAAATTTCCCAAGTACTTTCTCAATAATTATTGAACCCGATTTTATACCAACTGAGGGTAGATGTAAATCGTTTAAAATTGCTAGTATCTCGATTTGACCTACATTTATTTTTACCCATTTCTTTTCTACCCACAGACTCAATTATTTTATTTATTAAACGCATTTAACTACCCCACCTAGTGGAATAAGGTGGAGATAAAGAAGAAACGCATGAATACAGATGGCGCATTTGCTAAACCAAAAGGAATTCTAGTGTACTAGAAATAATGACCTTGCGGTGTAATGAAAGCAGTTGTGTGTCTGGCACAATGCTCAATTGATGGTAGCCCTGGGCTAAATCTAAACTCGTGCAGTACTGTTCGGTGGATACTTTTATATTTTACCATAGCGTTTAACGCACGATAATCAACGCATAGCCTACTGTCGCCGTTCTTTTTCTTAATAAGACCACTGGTGAAGCATGACTAGATTCAGATTATTTTATAATGCCGATGTCTAAAAGTGGCGATACACGGGCTGATCACTAGTAAGCTTAATTTGCATTTGAACTAAATTGGCAATACCTAAATCATGTGTATTCGTAGCAAAGCAATGCTTATACTGTATTTTTTTTAATCTGAATGACTCCTAATATTTAATGGCTCCTTTTAATTTTTTTTATTTCTACCCACAAATCTCGAAATATTTGTAATGGCATGGCTATGGCAAGTAGAAATGCAACACACCTGGCTGTTTGGCTGTGGCTCCTCGCAGCTGTTGGCCCTCAGCAGGACCTCGCCCGGCGGCCACAGGATGGTCTCCGAGCCCATGTTGATGTCTTTGATGTAGCTGTCTTCGCCGTTCAGCAGCGTCGCAGGCAGGGAGAAGGAAGCTCGTAGCCGTGAATCTCGTGAAGCGCCGTGAAGCTCGTAGTGCCGCAGTGGAGTAACCACGTTGCTGCTCTTTTAGTTTCCCTCTACGTGAACCAGAATGATGGAAGGACAGGGCGGCAGGCGCTTTTGGTCCGACGACGTCGAAGTCCCTTTGATTTGATTGTTCCAGGTTCTTCATCCTGTAGCTCAAGTATCGCCTTGTGGACCTCTTTCTGAAGCAATTTTTCAACACTTTCCTCGCCAGTGAAATAGGAGCTTCATCTTCTTCAAACTTGTCAGAAGACCGAGACATCTGAGCGTGTATATGACGTTGTTTCATTTCTTTATGCCACTTCTGATTGTTGCAAATGATGTGACAATAAAAACCAGCAGCGTAACGACAAGTTCTTTTATTTGTGCAAGAATGCAGAAAAGTAGTTAGAAATGGCTGGCATGGCTTGTTTTATTAACACTATCCCCCCTTCGTTGGCTTTGGCTGGCGGCGGTGGCGGTGGCTATGGCGGAAGGGGGCGTGTTAATATGGCTTGGCGGCTTGGCTGGCGGCAGGGCATGACAGCTGACGTCACGTCCGTTACAAATGGTAAAAATCTAATAAAACGTATACAATATATTACTGTATTCCTTAAAAATTAAGACAGCCAATTTGTCTTGAAACGTTTTGATTAATATTATGATTATTTTAGTTAATTTAACAGCAATGCTGTTTTATATCTTTAATTTCTATAACCGCCTGTAAACGACTGAGACCTTAGAACTTATATCTCGAGGTGGGTGGCACATTTACGTTGTAAATGTCTATGGGCTCCAGTAACCACTTAACACCAGGTGAGCTGTGAGCTCGTCCATCCATAAAAAAAAATCCATCCGATCAAAAAAAAACCATCCACCTTGATATATAAGTTCTAAGGTCTCAAGTATAGTTACAACCGCTGCCCCACCCTTCAAACCGAAAGGTACCTACCCGCGCGGACTCACAAGAAGTCCTACCACTACCACCAGTTTTAAAAAATAAAATGACTGTAAACCGCATTATAACGTTGAATTAAACTGAAATTTCTAAATTATTGGATATATAGCACAGCAATCTATTGTGCCCTAAATAGGATCGAGACATGATAACCGAACGAGGTCAGTGCATGAAGTGCCGTTCATGTCGCGTGTCTGTAAACGATGTTTGATAAACAAATATTAGTCCGGTGTCACGGCTATAAGCATTTATTGTTCGCGTTCATCTTGTTTGAAGAATGTTTTTGTTAATGCAAGGATAGGTAGGTACATATAACAGAAAAAAAAATATCACTTTACAATTTCACTTCAATTTCGAAGTCGTCGTGGCCTAAAGGATAAGACGTCCGGTGCATTCGTAACTAGCGATGCACCGGTGTTCGAATCATGCAGGCAGGTACCCACCAATTTTTCTAATGAAATACGTACTTAACAAATGTTCACGATTGACCTCCACGGCGAAGGAATAACATCGTGTAGTAAAAATCAAACCCGCAAGATTACAATTTGCGTAATTACTGGTGGTAGGACCTCTTGTGAGTCCGCACGGATAAATAACACCACCCTGCCTATTTCTTTTTACGAAATACGAATCCCCCCCTGCCCCTTTTTACGAAAATTACGCGGACGAAGGAGTATGAACTTTCACACACTTATAGAGAATATAGAGAAGGAGTGCAGAAAGTTAATACATTTTTTTTTTAAATTATTCATTAATAATACATTAAATCAATAACAAAAACATTACACACGCTACCATGTATTTGACACATGCATAATATATACTATATAAAATACACTTTGTGTTTAATGTGAAACATTTTGTTATTGCTTAAAGTCTGTGGTCAAATTGAGAATATATGAAATATTGTTTTTGTTATTAATGTTTACATTAAGTGGTCTTGGCGAAATCTGTGATTAGAGAAGTATAATAATAGTCTTTTTTTATTTTATTTTTATTGCTTAGATGGGTGGACGAGCTCACAGCCCACCTGATGTTAAGTGGTTACTGGAGCCCATAGACATCTACAACGTAGACGCGCCACCCACCTTGAGATACAAGTTCTAAAGTCTCAGTATAGTTACAACGGCTACCCCACCCTTCAAACCGAAACGCATTACTGCTTCACGGCAGAAATAAGCAGGGCGGTGGTACCTATCCGCGCGGACTCACAAGAGGTCCTACCACCAGTAATTACGCAAATTATAATTTTGCGGGTTTGATTTTTATTACACGATGTTATTCCTTCACCGTGGAAGTCAATCGTGAACATTTGTTGAGTACATATTTCATTAGAAAAATTGGTACCCGCCTGCGGGATTCGAACACCGGTGCATCGCTTCAACACGAATGCACCGGACGTCTTATCCTTTAGGCTACGACGACTTCAAAGTCTTTGACAATAGCACCATAATAATGTTGAAACTTATAATTTCAATTAATTATAGTCGAATTTCGACTACTGCGGGACCACTGGTACAGAAATTAACGTACGTAATCATTGATTTTGGTATTAAGGAACCGTGATGCGTGTTTTAATAGTCCAGGTGGATGGATAGGCAGGTGTGCCCCATGAGTACATCTGTTCTGTTCGTTTACGTAAATAAATCCGGCTTCAAATGAAAAGGCCGTAGGGACGTGTTTTTTTTTTTTCAAACCTTAAGAGGGGTGTCCCTGGTACGTGCAACATAGTGATTATGAATCCAACAACTAGTGTTAAAATATGTTTGGTTTAATTTAATGTATATCTAGTACTTTATGTTGAGGTCATCTTCTATTATATTATAGGACTGTAGCAGGATCACTATAAATTTCAATGTATTCGATTTCAAAAACAAATATTTGTTTCTTCATTCTTCTTCTTTGTCTCCTTATCCTTATCCAACTAGGTGGGGTCGGTTCAGCGAATTTTTCTATTCCATTCTCCTCTATCAGCCGTCATTTCAAAACTCACTCCTCTTTCTTTCATGTCTTCTTCGGTCGACATCATCCTTAAAATTCTAATATTCTTTAATAATTACCATACGAATTTTGTTACTATTTTTTTTTATTTAACTACTATATTTTGACCTGTAAACATTTTAATACGACGGCAGATATCAACAGTAAAACTGAATTTTCTGAAAACGAAATTCGAGCCAATATTTTTTTTTTTGCTTAGATTGTTGATACGAGCTCACAGTTCACCTAATGTTAAGTGGTTACTGGAGCCCATAGACATGTACAACGTAATTGCCGCCACCCACCTTGACACACACACCATCTTCTAAGGTCTCAGAAACTATTCTGTAACTATACAACGGCTGCCCCACGCTTCAAACCGAAACGCATTACTGCTTCACGGCAGAAATAGGCGGGGAGGTGGTACCTAACCGTGCGGACTCATAAGAGGCCCTACCACCAGTAATTCAACACCAATTTAAGGGCTAGCTCGTTTAAAAACAATCGTGTTTTTTTATATATCAACGTGGTAGCAACGGTGAGTGATTGATACTCGTGAATTTTAATAATTGAATACTTATTTCTGTCAACAGCGGCCGGTCGTGTCAGGGCCCTCAGAGGTGGGCGTACGACACGCGGCGCCGGTGCAGCCCTGCGTGCGTACGCTCTGCACCTCGCGCAAGATAAGAGCACAACGTTCGCTCAGAACATCGACAATTTTATTTCGTGCACGCTGGACTCGAAGGAAACATGTCCGCAGGTTCGAAAATTTGAATTTTTGTAACATCTCACAGACAAGAGCGGGATATGAGCACGTGCTTATTCAGAATACGCCTTGATACCGGTCAATACGTTTTGGCATACGAAGCATTTTTTGTTAGCTATATCGCTTAATCAAACGTGAACATGCCTTGAATATTTAATTGTAAGCTACTCAACTATCCGATTTAAGATGTTTTTTTAATCAGGTTTGTGGCTTGGCTGATGTCCATTAGCTACGGTAATCACTTACCATCGGGGAAAAGGAAAAACGTTAAAAGAACAAAACATTACTTTAAAAAATTTGAACACTATAAAGAAATTAGAAAAATATATCTTTATAAATGAAATGTAATGGAAAATTAAATTTATTCATTTAGGTGATGATGCGAAACATAAGACAATTCATGTCTGGAATGAAGAATTATTTAGTTAAACACGGCGAAAGAGAATTCGAAAAAGAAGTTGAAAAGGAAAGACTGAAGGTGAGACTAAACATTAATAAAGTTATTTTTATTTATTTAGTGTTTAGACAGGTTTGAATCCCACGGTCCAGGTACTAAGTGTTTACTGGGACCTATACACATCATAAAGTTAATTAGGCATACCAAGGTATGTATCATCAAGATGTCTACCTCAATTACTTACATAATAATCATGCAAATTATTTAAGGGTTTAAGTTTTATTACACAACGGTGTTCCTTCGTCATTGGAAACAATCGTGAACGCGAGCCAGGTGTGTAGGTATTTCATTAGAAAAAATATTACCTGCCTGCGGAATTAGAATTGAATACCCGATACGAGCACAGCGGGCGTCTTGTTCTTAAAGTCACGAAGACTTCAAATCGTTCTTCGAAATGTGTATTAAAAATAAAAGTAGGTACTTGTAAATTTTTGAACTGAGAGACAGCCCACTGAGTTTCTCACCGGATCTTCTCAGCGGGTCGCGTTTCCGATCCGGTGGCAGATTCTGCGAAGCACTGCTCTTGCTAAGATCAGTGTTAGCATCACTCCGGCTTGAGCCCCGTGAGCTCCCCTACTAGTTAAGGTTACGCTGAAATAGCCTCTCAAGGCTATTAGCTTTTTCTTCTTCTCAATCGTGTCACTCTTGACAGAGTGGTCGTGATCGACATGTAGTGTTGGAAGGGGCAGACTCGATGTCGCGCCATCTCTCCCTGCTCGAGGCCATTTAGTCCCCTTCCACTGCAGTTGTAATTTGGTCGGTCCACCGCATTGGTGGCCTCCCGCACTGTTTTGTACCATCATCTTGTACAGGGAAGCTATTAGCTTAGGTAGGAAAAAAAAGTGTGTTATTGGTACGTTTTTTTACTGGTGGTAGGACCTCTTGTGAGTCCGCGCGGGTGGGTACCACCACCCTGCCTATTTCTGCCGTGAAGCAGTAATGCGTTTCGGTTTGAAGGGTTGGGCAGCCGTCGTTACTATACTTGAGACCTTAGAACTTGTATCTCAAGGTGGATGGCGCATTTACGTTGTGGATGTCTATGGGCTCCAGTAACCACTTAACATCAGGTGGGCTGTGAGCTCGTCCACCCATCTAAGCAATAAAAAAAAAAAAAAAAAAAAACGTTAGTAAAAGGTAGGTTAATGTAATAGCTTAATGTATTATATTGTGAATTTTTTTTTTCCCTTACTTTATAAGTTAGATTAGTTTTCGTCATCGTGTTGTTTTGTCGTAATTGTAAGGAACGTTGTTGTACAAATTCAGCACTATATCTTGTTTTGTCGTGCGCACATATGTTTCAAGCCAGATTTTGTTTCTTTTTACTTGTGTTTTTATGTATCTTTTTAGCTTGTGATGTGTATTGTGAGCCTAATAAAAAAATAAATTCCTGGTATTCCAGTTAAAGCCGACTGAGTTCCTGAACTTAGACGCGATACTGGAGGCGGTGATGCATCGGCTCGTGGTGCGCCCGCTCCGCTCGCGCCTGTACTCGCTGCTGGCGGGCTGGCACGCGGCGGACGTGCGCCGGCTCCACGCCGCCATCGAGCGGGCTCAGCACGCCACTCCGCTACAGCTCGGCGTTAAGGTCAATATAAGCTCCGCACGTTGATATAGCGATGGAACCTTGTCACAATAACAGCTGCGTGACGTCACCCACCGCAAAAAAGTACAGTTAACAAAAATATTTATTTGCTATCATCGAACGAAATCGACCTACCTAGTAGGTAAATATAAAATATATAATTATATATAATTTTTATAAATAAGTATAAAGATATACAAAAAAGTTTATAGGTATTTATATAATATATATTTATGGGTATTTAATAATTTCATAAATATTTCCTTAAATATTACGCTTAAAAGGAGACTCCAATCATTTTATTGTTTTGACTCGTTTTTTTTTTTTTTTAAATAAAGTATTTTGTATTCCTATATAATTGCCTATAATACGTACTAATATTATAAATGTGAAAGAAATCTTATCTGTTTTATATATATGTATTTTCATTTATAAACCTTATACAACAAATTGACGTGGAGACGAGGTCTTCGTCCGCATTGCGCTAACTGGTTACTGACCCACAGATAATACAAGCTTTTGATCGCAATAACATATGTTCTGCTCTTTCGTCTGGAACGCAAAATAACTTCGCTTTAAACATATAATGTAGAATGAAGCAGTAATACAAACATAAGCATTCGCATGCCATAGAAACCCCCAGATAATATAAACAGCGGCACGTAAGTTAGCAAGGTTTTGGCGTAGTGGGGTCGCGCATAGTACACATTGCAACAAAAAAATTGTCACTTTTATTGCCCGCATTATTCTACGGTTATTGTCATAACTTATTTTTAATCATGTCTGTTTAGAAGAAAGTTAAAGAAAAGAGAGGAATTCGTGAAGTGTATTAGGTGCTATAAATAAAATACAATTAAAAGTTAAGAAGTTTATTTAAAAAAAAAACTTAATATTAAGAATTATGTGTCGCCGTCGTCACTATCATTTTCTAAAAGTGCCTATGTACGCCTTTCATTAAATTTATGGTAACATAGCTCCTCAACATAACTCTCATCGCTGGAAGAATCGTTGTCGTCACTGGCGTAATCCTCAAATTGTAATCCTCACATGATTATCATTATCGTTTCATATCTGTGATTGAATGTATTTATTTCACAGGAATCAACAAAAGTTCCATCCGCGGCAGTGTTGGCTGTGATCTCAAAGCATTTCCTGAAAATGCAAGAAGCCGATTCGCCGCTGGATAAACTCGAAAATCTATTGGCCGCGATATCGGTCATGTTCAATGCTGTAAGTTACAAACTTCAAAGGAAGGGCGTTTCTCCAGCAAAGCATTACATTGCAAAGTAACGATTCTTCGTGTAGTGAGTCGGATTAGCTTTTCCTAATAATGTACACCCTTGAATAAATGTAAAAATCGGGAAGCCGAGCTGTCACATATGGTTGTCAGCACAGGAATCCATGGTGTGGGTTGAACCTTAGGAAATGTTGAAATATGTAGACTGTAGTGTTAACTTTTCTTTATTTTAATTATACAAACGCTTAAATTACTTAAACAATCAGGGATTACAATAATAATTAGTGATTTAGAGTCAATGAGTTTGTGAATGACCACCACGTGCGACCATTGTCAGCCATAGACTTTTTTTGGTACAATTGTTCCTTATTAGGAAAGGCAAGGGGATCTAAGCCCATAAGCCTTGTCTGTGCTATATAATTTCTGAAATTCAACCATAGACTAGAATGAATGCCTTGACGTTTGCCCGCCCGGTGTTACCTGCTCTTAATTTAAATTACTATTTAGTCGAATATAAAACGATTAAACGTTATCAGAATAACAGATTAATTTGCCAACGGTTATAAAAACAACAAAATAAACTAATAACTCTCGAAATTAACTGATTTCATTTTCTAACAGTCACGTGCTGTAATAAGTTATAATTGAAACTTCGACCACATGTCTCAATAACCAAAAGTAACTGATTGATTTGGCGCAGCGACCCAAATTAGATCTTGGATTCCTATATAAGGACCCCATTCTTGGTCGTCCTGCGCTGTTGTCTGCCACTGGGTAACTTAGAGTTTCAATAAGTCCCACTCCACCATACCATTTCCCAGTCCCCCTACCCTTTCAAACTACTTAGGGCGCCCAATCGGGCGTCGACCGATTGGTTGTCCCGAATACATCCGTTTTACCTCACGATCCTGTCTCACCCTTCCCGCGTGGTCGAGCCAGTGAAGTCAGTGTGATTTTGATTCACCTATAATATTGGGTTCTTTAATTACCCTACTTCTGTCCTCATTTCGAGCCGTCGCGAGAACTTTTGCATTATTAAGTAGAAGTCATTTATGTTGTCGAATAATTGGAAAACACTTTCTAGTTATTTCTTCTCTTTTTAATTAATCGATCGCCATTGTAAGCAAATTGTTAAAACTACATAAATTACATTTAAATACGATCGTTGATTAGATTCGCGGCGAGCGCGGTCTCGGCGCCGAAGACCTGCTTCCGGTGTTGGCTTGGACGGTCGCCCGGTGCAGATTAGTATGTGCGGAACTCGAGGCCGAGTTGATGGCGGGACTCCTCCCCCCGGCGCTCCTGGCGGGCGAAGGGGGCTATTATCTCACCGCGCTCTTCTCCGCCGTGGCCGTCCTGAAGAGGCTGGCCCCAGAAACAGGATCCGATATTACGCCCCCGGTAAGTTTTATAATAGCAAAATATGTAGATGTAAGAATAACTACATAGTAATGATAAATACTTTACATTATTTAAAGCTTAGCTGTAAATTGATGTGAATTCGATAAATATCCTTATTATCTTATACTCTATTCCAATTACGAAGTCCTTTTTGACACTAGGTACTTAGAACGTAACTCTTCACGTTTCGCATTATTGAAATACCTAATAATCATTTTTTGTTCATGGTCGTAAATCATTATTAAATATAAAATACACAATCAATCTAAATCATTATACAATTAATTCATACACACAAACAATAACATTATAATAACATCTGTCAAATGGAACTTCGTAACTGGAATAGAGTATTATTGAGATGATGTTCTAATTTTTTTATTGCTTTGATAGGTGGACGAGCTCACAGCCCACCTGGTGTTAAGTGGTTACTGGAGCCCATCGACATCTACAACGTAAATGCGCCACCCACTTTAGACATAAGTTCTAAGGTCTCAGTATAGTTACAACGGCTGCCCCACCCCTCAAACCGAAACGCATTACTGCTTCACGGCAGAAATAGGCAGGGTGGTGGCACCTACCCGTGCGGACTCCCAAAAGGTCCTACCACCGGTAAGTAAAATATCTAGATTTGCATGTAAAATAATTTTTACTGCATACCACAAACTAGACTTTTGGTAACCTTCAGACAGAGGATTGTCGGTTGGACTTTCGGAATTTTTAATTCGCTTTGGTCGCTAGTGGCGGCGTGGCTCGATCGACGGTCGGGATCAATGCCCCGTGGCGGTCGTCCGCGTCGTGCTACCCGACGAGTGTCGAGGCTCCATACGCCGAGTGCCGGTGCCGTGCCGACCGGGCGCGCGCGCACGCGACCTGTGCAGGGCGCTCGCTCACGCAGCCGCCATTACGAACCCGCAGGACTACGCGTTGTTCGCTTTACATGACGGGCACGGTGAGAAATGCGCTCTATAAATCACTATATTTTTTATTTTTAGATTTGGTCAATGATAGAATTTTATACAAGGAGAACATGGATTAATTAAGCACGTCCTTGCTTTGTCCAACTTGCCTAATCCATTGTCAACTCTAACACTAGGAGCAGGCTTAGGGACCCCGGTAATCGTACTCGTCAAACTCGACAAAGAGTTCGACGTGCAACCTAACCCATGAATCAGCTCGCTGAGTTTCTCGCCGGATTATCTCAGCGGGTCGCGATTCCGATCCGGTAGTAGATTCATTCGCGAAGCAGCTGCTCTTGAGTTGTTAGGTCCCATTTGGAGGCTCTCGGGCAGCTGTTAGCAAATCCCACTCCTCCTGGCTGTGCCTTTGCTCGTCCACATGTCCTGGTGAAACTGGAAAGGCCTCCGGGCCACCAGTAATACTTCAATCCTAAAAAAAAGAATAAGGGCTTTATGATAAAACTGCGTTATCGTTATTGGGTTCACGTAGTCATGTCAATTGACTTCGTACCGCTTAATATGAATATTGCCATGAGCTAGGTTGCCCATCCACGCCTGCAAAAACATAAATAAATTTCATAACAGGGGTGAGCAACATTTTTAATCAATGGGCCAATTTAAATTTAATTTTTTTTTTGGCGGCCCGCACCTTGTTTATCTTTTATTAATTATTTACAAAACTTTATTTCTTTATTAAAAACTAACAAGAAAAGGACAGAAAACCGAATCGATGGTAGAAAATCTATAAAATAAATTCAACTTTAGAAATGCTTGTCTTGCCGCCCGCAAGCGTGTTGCTCATCCTTGTTTTAGAACAAATATTTAAGCGAACTACGCTGTTACGAAAGTTAAAACTGATCAGAGAAGTACACTTGTATGTTCAAATAAAATAAAAATTTGTTTACGATATCGAAATTTGTTTAAGTGAGTAAATAAATAGATAAAAGAAACTACGCATTTCATTCACAGAGACGATGTTGAACGAGAATGATTGTCCACAAGAAGTCATGTCGGAGAAGACCGGACAGAATTTCACCCTTGCGTACAGAAGAATAGACGCCAAAATAGCTTGGCCACAGCAAGCGATGATGTCTTATCCATAATTATACGCAACAACAAACCCAACTCTCAAAGTTTTAATTCCAATAAACGAAAATTTGTCATTAATTGATCACAATTACATTTAGAACCTTCATAGATTTGTTCTAATCAAGTCTAATCTATGTTTTTCCACTGATTAATAAAATACGAACTATATTTTCGTAGTTTAAATACACTAAAGCGATATTTTCTGCGACATTTTATCTAAGCTCTAGACGCGTAAATTTTTTATGCTTACCTCCTAAAACGAGTACACGATAAGTATAATAATTAAGCTCACTGACTGATTCGTGAGTACTAATTTTTTTATTAATTCGTAGCTTTTTTACTCAATAACGGATAATAAGTAATGTGTTTTTAATATGTAATCTGACTGAATATTTAGGGCGTCACTCGTCCATTTTTTGTACATTTTTTATGACGTATGTGATTACTCAAATGCGCGTATGACGAACGTTATACGTTTACCGTTCTCAATTTAATATCGGTTTAATTAGTTAATTTTAATTGAATAAACACGATATAGTATTACGACTTCCTTTAAAAGGCAGTCGCATATTACTTGCGAGCGTGTGAATATATGTTCCTAAATTTTTCGTAACCCTTACACTGAACAAAACTCACCAAAATATTATTATTGTCCTTGTTTAGTTTTGTTCTTTGATTTAAGTATTTTCAATTTCACGTTCTTGAAATTTTAAATTTACTTTTGAAGTACGCAACCTTCGGACTTAACTTGTACTAACTTGTTTATGAACTGTGATGTAATTCGTATTAGCTACTAATTTAAGAGTTTGTATTGATTTTGTATATTCGTAGAGTCGTTTCTCATTATAATTTATTTAATGTAATTTTTAAGGTAATAATATTTAATTCTTTAACAGCGATTAAGCGAGTAAATTACGGCGTAAATCGTATTTTTCAATAAAACTTTACGATGAAGAAAATAGTCAAGAGTTAAATTAAAATCAACGAGTGAATAATTTTATATATAAAAAAAAAACGCTTCAATTTACTCAATTATGCATGTACAGATTTTATGTTTTATTTATTTTTAAACATATAAAAATGTTATAGCCAAATAGCCTGAGTAAATGTCACAGTAGAAACTATATATTTATATAAACATATACATATGTATGTGCAATTGAATGGTTTCTAATGAAATAACTGCTCGGATAAAATAAGACGGATGTACAATATCATTTCATAAGTTTTTTGACAAATAGCTAACTGGTTCAATGCAGACAAAGGAACTTACGAAGGATATTGGGAATGCTATAATATAGTTGTGCTGAGCTATTATACAGGCTGACTCGTTGAACACTTTACATACTCAAGGACATGATAATTCATGGTCACGTGAAACGTTTAAAAATAAAAAAGGATTGTGTGGTTTTATGAAACCCCAGTAAAAGTGAAACTTTTTTTCACATTATAAACATTTAACTCTGACAAAGAAAATTTACATTAAACACTGACAAAACACTGAAAAAAAAACACTGAAAAAAAAACAAACAAAATAGCGTGGAGCACTGGTACAAATGAGTAATAGTCTATACACTACACGGTCAGCTGCTGCGAACTATAGGCGCCGCCATATTGGCCTTGGCTGTTCTGACGAGCGCCTTTCGCTTTATCCCTACTCCGCGGCCGACTGTCACGCGACATGCAACACACAGACGAAAAAGTTTGAGACGATGTAATAAAAGTTTCACTTTCACTCAAAAATACAAATGAACCACAGATAAATCCTACATTAAATTAATTTCCTAAAACTCTAAACTTGTGGACACCGTAGAACTCAAGCGCCGCCTGGCGGGTGAAAGCAGGTTGCATCCAATCAGCGCGCCGCGTTGAAACGGTGCCGCGATTAACGACCGGCTTAAACAAACAAATTCTGTTACCGTGCGCACGCGGCGCGAGTGACCACGCATATTTTTTTGAACATATAATCAAAGATAAATTAGGCAAATGTTAGACATCTATTTTTTTTGTTTAATTAGTACGAGAATCGGGTACTGAGCACTATATCAATATGTAAAGTGTTCAACACGTCAACCTGTACATATTGAGCTAATAGTCTTACTAAACACTACTGGTACCGCTACTACTTACTAGACCTTATGTACATTAACTTCTGAAACGAAGCACTGACTTACAGTTTAGGATTGGAAAGTGTTGTGGCAAACCAGACATCGGGTTGTAATGTCTGTATGTTCCAGTACTATATGCTCAAAGAACTATCTAATCACAAAAAGAAGAAATCGTAATATTTGAGATTGCCTAAAAATTCTACGTAACGAAATACGAAGAAACGATTTAAAAAAGATTGAGCAGTAGTATTCTTTTTTTTATTTAAATAAGTTGAATCGACAGTCTTTTAAGTCGGTTTATTTATTAATGGTTTATTTATCGAACCACAAATTTTAGATGCTTAAAATATGATATGCGATTTTCTACTTTACGTTAAGTGGATGCAAAAGTCATTTCTAATTGGGGTTAGACAGCATTTTAAAGGTAAGCGACGCACTATCTACGACGTTAAAAAACGTCATGGTTTCTGTGGGTAGTGTGACTCGAAACATTCAATCTGTACATGTAGTAGGTGTAAGCACACACCGTTATGTATTTATTGCATTCTTGTATTAACATTAGTTATGTGACACGTGTATTGTGTTCGATAACATTTTCAGTCATTTGTGAAAAAGTAAACGAGTTTTTACCAAACGTAGCATGCGTTTTTTTTATTTTTTAATAGTCTGTCAACCCTACTATGCAATGCATATGAAAACGAGATATAAAGTTTCTGAAAATAAACATCGACGACACTAGGTACTGGTAGTTTTTGACATAATGCGAAATTAAGATTGAAGAATTATATTTTCATAACACGCAATGTAACTCAATGAAATTGGAGGTCAACGGCCTTGAGTGGCGCGCCAGGGCTTTCACTAATTACTCTAATCAAATATTTACTAAATAGATATTTTTTATGCTTTTACAGTTTGAACGGATAGATTACATTGTATATTAAAACAATTCTATACAATCATCATCATCATCAGCCCACTACTGGACATAGGCCTCTCCCAATCCAATGAGCCAGATCTTTGGGTCTCCTCATGTAGTTATTTTTTGCCGGCCACCTTTCGAAGGTCATTGCATCACCTAGCCGAGGGATGTCCCACGCTACCTTTGCCGCGGTGTCCACTTAAGAAACCTTCTGCTCCAGCGATCGTCGATTCTACCGCATATATTGTTATGTCCAGCCCACTACCACTTCAGTCTGCCGACTTTGAGCTATGTCGATGACCCTAGTTCTCCCTGGAATACCCTCATTCCTGATTTTATCTTTTAGACAATATTGATCATATATTTATAGTTTCCAGAAAGGGCTCTTTTCATTTATATTCAAACACACATTTAATACAAAAATAAATAAACGCTTAGTAAGTTCAATTTGCACCCATGATATTATCAATACCGGCACTGAAAGGCAAACGGTTGTCAGCAACTGGGAACTCTTCTTCCATAAAACGGATTGTAGAAACTTAAAACCTATTGCGTTTGATACTTGCCTCTTTCCCGGTTACTGAGAGAATGGAATTGATATAACAAAAAATATTAATTTTAAGTTAACATATTAATTGATCTAGTTTAAAACGTAGGACCAATAAACTTTTTTAAATCGTCATTTCAAAATCATTGCAAAATCAATTGTTCGTTCGATCTTGAACATTAAAATTAATAAGCCATAACAGCCATAGAACAGGTAAATTTAAATTTTAAATTAAATTTAACTAAAGCTCAATTTAAAAAAAAAAACGGGTTCTTTCTTCCACAACAACTAGTTACCAAGAAACAGCATATCGACCAAACTAAACAAAGAATTTCTAAACGAATATTTAAACAACGCCAATGACGAGACCGTCGTTGATGAATTTACTTCAGAAATTATCTTAAATATTATTTACATAAAATTGTTGCTTGTAAAAAACACGTAACGATAAATACGAGAAAACAACCATCAAAAAACAATGCACGCAGAATATCCTAATAAATTACCTCGTACGAATTGGGATCCGGTATTCGTCGAATATTCAGTAAAAAGATTCCCTGATGTTGGTAAATCCAGTGAAACTATAGCACACAAATGGAGAACTCAACCAGAGATTCTAAAAGAAACGGTAAGTGTTAATTAAAACAGCAAAAAATAACAACGTATACGGAGACACTATTAATCTATAAATATTTATAGATTATACTCTTCTTTTTTTTCATAATTAATTAAACTTAATTAAAGAACAATAATTGTAGTTAGTATAATATTAGTATTAGGAGGATGGATTGATTTGGTATTTGGGTATACCAAACATTTCGGTTTGTTTGTTGGGACAGTTGTTCAACAACGCAATTGGAACTTCGATGTTACGTCTCAAAGTAAGCGACGGCATTCATGTTTTGATATCTATAGGCTCTGCCACTTAACACTAGATGAGCCATAAAGACCTCATGGCTCACCCAAGTAAACGATACGAATTAGACTCATATTAGCCTTTTATTTTAATTTTGGATACCTGTTACAATACAAACATGGCGTATGACCTCAAAAGGGCTTCAGTAATCAGCAATTGGAGTGTCTATTCGTCTGTTTAAATTAAAGGTTATATTTTTGGAGCATTTTACTTAACAAAACGAAAACGAATAACACTAGATCTGCCTATAAAAGCAATTTTTAATTTTAGTATAAAATAATACAAAGATATTTTAATCACCTTACAGAAAGAGCCGATCGCAGAAATAAAGGAATATTTTAAAAATTATAACGTTGAAAAAGATTTGTGGAAATCCCAAACGATTAAGGATTTTGAATTCAAATTAGCAGAAACACGTCGATATAACAAACACAATGCGTGTACGGACAATAGCTATATTTACCCAACAAATAGACGGGTGTGTAAATGGTTATTTAAGTTTAATAAATTCCTTCTACTCTAATATTAACAAAAGCCTGCTCGGGTCGTCACCGCTGCTCTGTTGTAACGTTATTAAAGGCTCATATAGGTACATATTTATTTTCAATACAAATGCGACTCATGACTCGAGATACTCTCACCGAACAGAACTTTACAATGATCGATACCGTCGACGCTCTAGACACGTCCTTACGGATCCATCAGATCCAATAACCTTTGCATTAGAGGTATTCAGCTCTAACACTAGAAGCAGGCTTAGGTACCCCGGTAACCGTACTCGTCGAACTCGACAAAGACGTCGACGTGCAACCTAACCTAGAGTCATTCGCGAAGCAGCTGCTCTTGAGTTGTTAGCTCTCCTTCACGGCGCTCGGGCTCCCACCCTTCCTGGCTGAGCCTTTGCTCGCCCACCTGTCCTGGTGAAACTGGAAAGGCCTTCGGGCCACCAGTAATACTTCAATCATAAAAAAAACAATGATCGAGAATTCTTGTGCCCGGCAAATCTGCTCAATTTCTTTGGATCGAATTATAAAAAAAAGTGAAACTTCTAACTGAAATGTCTAGTTAGAATTTGCATTCCGTAAAAAATATCATTATCTACAGTAGGCATTTTCAGTTCGCTTTTAACGAGTCTTAAACAAAATTAAAAGTCATTTTATATTGACTACCTACTGACCACGTCCGTTATCACGAAAGCTGTAAAGGTTTCGAAACGTCTGAAATAAAATAATGACAGACGCGAGATTAAACCGTAAGAATAGTTTTAATAATGTCTTACTAACAGTTAGCGGACAGGCCCCCACAATGCTCAGCTCACGCAAAGTCGGAGATGCAACGATCTTATATTGCACCCGAGATCAAAACCAGATTAATAACCAACAAAGAACAATTCCTTGGTCCTCTTCTAAGTGTCGAACAGGTGAGTTCCAACCATTTAGCTTAAAGACGCCAAAATCTAACGACAGTGCAAGTATGTATGAAGTCAAAATAATATGCTCTTTAAACCGGAATAATTTTAAATCTTTAATGTTACCCAATGCAATATATGATATTTTCATAAATCTGAATTTACCAAAAAAACAGGGAAGCGAATTACGTAATAAAAAAATAAGTACGAGTATCATGAATAAATATTGTACCATTAGCAAATAAAGTGAATATTATCAGTCAATTATATTGTAATGTATACAAATTTTCG
The DNA here is from genome assembly GCF_030267445.1 of Bombyx mandarina. Classification (NCBI taxonomy): domain Eukaryota; kingdom Metazoa; phylum Arthropoda; class Insecta; order Lepidoptera; family Bombycidae; genus Bombyx; species Bombyx mandarina. Next base: position 5,737,758 of record NC_143224.1, on the reverse strand, counting down.
GGCAAGCAAATAAAAGTATCGAAGTATATTATTCGAACTTGTGAATCCAAACATTAACACGTGTACGCATTATTAGTTGACATACATTAATAAAAATACTGGTATTATCCTTTACAAGCCTCCAGCTGAGCCTAGCTGGCACGAAAATTACGAGCCATTGGATACAACGCACGAGGGATTTGAGAAGTATTTGGATCCTTACTTGACTAGCAGCAGGTTACACCATCGCCCATTCACAGTAGAGCAACTTAACAAAAAGTCATCGTCAAGTGATATTATTACTTACTATACCTGCGCTGATATTCCATGGGTAAGATAATAGTTATAAGATGTACAAAAAAAACTTACTATCCGACTTTAGAAGCAATCTCCACTCCCCTATTCGAGAGCTAAGACATGTCACTTTTATTACTTTATTTACCGGTCTTATGAGTCCGCGCGGGTTGGTACCACCACCCTGCCTATTTTTGCCGTGAAGCAGTAATGCGTTTCAGCTTGAAGGGTGAGGCAGCCGTTGTAACTATACTTGAGACCTTAGAACTTGTATCTCAAGTTGGGTGGCTCATTTACGTTATAGACGTCTATGGGCTCCAGTAACCACTTAACACCAGGTGGACTGTGAGCTCGTCCACCCATCTATGCAATTGCACAATGGGCGAAGTTATCTCTAAAACCGATCTCTTCCAGAAAATCATTGAGTGCATAAAGATTTATGTAAAAGTTCACAGCAAGTATGTTTCTTTTAAATATTAATATCTGGATTTACTATAAAGTCATGTAAGCTATAGTTCGTCAATACCAAATTTTATGTACAGTATGTACACATAAATCACTTTTGTTTTAGACAAGAACACCCGCTCATAAAACAGAACAGTGGAAGCCACCAAACAGACCTAAGACTACGTATGACAGAGAGAAATTTAAAGAAGGATTTAGAGAGATACGAACACACAACAAGCTGAAATGGGTCCCAGGGTAATTATATCGTGTCAATCTAGCACACTGAGCTTCTCGCCGGATCTTCTTAGTTGGTCGCGATTCCGATCCAATGGTATATTCTGTGAAGCACTGCTCTTGCTAGGGCTGGAGTTAGTAAATCCTCTCAGGTTAAGCGCGTGAGCTCACCTACCCGTCTGCGCAAAGCTGGAATAGCCACTTACGCTAACATTGAATAGGTAGGATTAAAAAACAAGCAATTTTCAAGAGACTCCTCTTCTGTTTGATGAAGCTTTCGACAAATAACAAAAATAAGTCTCATAACTCGTGTTCTCTCATAAATCATAACGTGTCTCAAGTGACACGAGTTTAGTTTCAATTATGTTGTGCAACAATAGTAGTAAGTCTACAGTAGACCCTACCACCAGTAAATCGCAGTACGCTAGTATAATACAACATATTTATCTATATACCTAGTCAGGTCATAAATTCTGTCACATGTTTAATGTAAAATAATTTAAACAAGTTTATTCATTATGTAACCATTCATATACCAAAATGAACTTAACAAAACATAGATTCTTATGACACTAAAGTTTATTCAAAATGACCTCCGTGATTTTGAATACAGGCCTTCAATCTGCGCGGCCAGTCGTCTATCGCAGCACGAACGAGGTCCATGTCAATATCGGCGGCTGCCTTAATCAAGGATGTCTTGAGTGACTCCAAATTGGGATGAGGCTTTGAACACGCCTTTTCCTCCAAGTGTTGCCATATCTTTTAATCTAACGGATTCAAATCTGGACTGGAGGAGGGCCAGTCTTCGTGCCGGATGAAGTCGATTTCACGCGCCGCCAGCCAGTCTTGTGCACTCTTCGCTCTATGAGCTGGCGCCGAATCTTGTTGGAATACCCAGTGCCTGTTATTGAACATGGTATGAGAAATAGGTTCCACAAGGTTCGTCAGGACTGTATTTTGATACACAACTGCATTCGTTTTTACACCTTTCTCACAAAAATGTACCTCTGTTAAGCCCCAATAAGAAACTGCCAACCATACCATGAGCGAGGATGGAAAATGACCTGGTTGGACACGCGGAATAAGGTTGCTCGCTTCTTCACTACTGTGTGCGTACACCTTATCATTTTGTTTGTTGTAGCTCTCTTCTACGGTAAAAATTTTTTCATCCGAAAAAAGAATTTCCCTACATTTTTTTCCCGCGTACCGCTTCAACAAAGCGCGGCATCTCTTCAGTCTCAGGTCCATTAGACGAGCATTCAAACGGTGTCCTGTTTTTCTTCGATATGCCCGAAGCCCTAAGTCTTCATTTAACACCCCTTTCACCGTGGTTCTGCTTAACCCCATTTGAAGGGCCAACAGTTTCTGCTTACGTTTGGGATTTCTTTGAATTCGCGCCTTCACAGCTTTTATCACTGCTGGAGTCCTAACAGACCGAGGGCGACCACTTCTTGACTTGTCATCTACACTAGAGTCTTCATTGTATCGTTTGATGGTACGATGAACGAATCTTTTGGTTATATTCAAAATTTTCAGTATGTTAAAAATTGGAATTGGCGCGTAACCGCAACGATGCAACGCAATAACTGCAACACGGTCTTCTTTAAGCGTCCACTCCATATTTAAAAATGAGTAAAATTCTAAAAGTATACATTTTTATTTTCATGAACAATTCGAAATTCGAATTCAATAAACTTTTTTGTGGCCAGCATTCTAAAAGAAAAGTTTTTACGGTGTGACAATACTTATGACCTGACTAGTTATGTATATTTGTTACATATATATTGAAGGTAAGAGTATTTTATTGCATTATACATAGACGAGTCCTTGCTTCATCGAATGGTGAGTGGTTACCATCACTAATGGACCTCAATGATTGCAGGGGCTTCAGCGGAGGCCTATTGCTGAGAGCTCTATTAGAAACGGCCAAAAACCAATCTTACCATTAAAAAAAATCTTACGCTACGGACGTTTTTTCCCGGTTAGAGTACCCCTCCGCATCGTCCTATAAGGAACTTCGTTCCAAAAAGGTGAAATGATAATTTAGAGGAACGAAGAAATCTAAAACAATGCTTCAGACACATTCAATGCCCGACGTTAAACTACTATAATAGTTGGACCAATCGTTTTAAAGATAACACTAATCCTATCACTATCATACCTTAATTCTCGAATAGATAAACAATTTATTTAATTACGATAAATTGGAAATAACGGGAAACATGTCAAACAAACAAATTATGGAATTCTGAGTACAAAAGGTGGTCTGATTTTTATCGCTAATAGCAATCTGTACCAATTTGATAGAACGTATAAATAAGAAATTAAAAAGTAGACCGAACACGTCTGTTAGGAGAATGAAAAAATTAATATCTCTGAATATTTTGTGAATGTGCCTTTTTAGCTGTGTGTAACTTCCACACAATTTTCATCTAATATTTCGAATTTCTGACAGTTTTCTATCAGATCCCATACTGGATTTAGGAGATAATGTATTATAGATCTTTTATCAGATCTTAGATTAAAATTTGATTGAAAACACAGTCGGGCGTCTAAAAATCTTTTGACTGTGAATCGAAGTAGCTACATCTCGACAACGAGTTGCAGAAAACACCCAATTCTAACATATAAATATGAGTATACAATATTTTACAAACATATGTTTAATAAACTCTACAAGTATATTCATACAGACATGTTTTTTTTTATTGCTTAGATGGGTGGACGAGCTCACAGCCCGCCTGGTGTTAAGTAGTTACTGGAGTCCAAAGACATCTACAACGTAAATGCACCACCCGCCGTGAGATATAAGTTCTAAGGTCTCAGTATAGCTACAACGGCTGGCCCACCCTTCAAACCGAAACGCGTTACTACTTCACGGCAGAAATGGGCGGGGTGGTGGTACCCACACGTGCAGACTCACAAGAGGTCCTACCACCACTAAAAAAATGAATGAATAATAGCTCTGTTTTTTTTACTTTAGGACATTTCGAACGGAAATGAGGGACAACTATTCAAAAAAGAGCTATCTTGATCCTATTGTACATAGTAATGAAGAAGAAGTACGTAGTTTCTACGAAAATACATTAAGCAAACTAAGAACAAATATAATGGAGGAACATTCGGCGCATTTCAAGAAATACAAATCTGAAAACACACAGTACGGCTTGAGAAAACCAATTTGTTCTGTTTTTGATCAACACAAGGAAAAGAATAAAAAATTGGAACGAAAAAACGAACACTCATTTTAATATGTATTTTAAAATAGTTATTTTTTGCTATTAAAATTAAGGTATTGAAAATGTTATAATGCTGTAATATACAATAAAAATGTTTTTCTTTCTAATACCATTAAAGGTTTATTATGTAAATCAATCTTTCAAAGTAAAATCGTTGGTCTGGCATCGACGGTACACGTAGTGAATTTTCCCTGTGATATTCTTCTTGCTTTCACCGCGATCCGTTGCTATTTCTGGTGATTAGAGCCGTTACGACACCATGCGAAATGAAATAGCTCACCGCTGTCGCTATGAACTCTGATAACCTCTTAAATATTAAGTGTATGATCTATACATCTATCTGCCCACGTATAGCAACAGGAAAGGTCTAATTTATTTTGATTGTCGATAAATTGAAACCTTTCAAAATGATATAGATTAACTACATCAATTTTCGATTCATTTTTTTTAACGTCATGTTGTGTGGTGTGTCTGTTGTGTGACTAGTGGGTGACGTCATAGGATTTATTTTCGTCTATGCCGCGTCATTTTGACAATGACACGTACCTATCAAATTGGTTAGATGTAATAATCTCTCTGAAAATGACAAACGCGGCCAACCGGAACCAAAACACAGTTCGTGCAAAATGTTCATTAAAACTAAATGGAAATAGTGTATATTCTTTTAATAGTGTCTTTAATTTGTTACTTATTATACTTAATACATCCATACTGGATATTGTTTCTGTCCATTGTAATGATCTATACAATGTACACACAATTCATTGTGTTAAATTAACATGTTTTTTTTTTAAATCAAATGAACAAAATAACAATGGCTTTGCATAGTTGCAGGTAATTGCAGTATTATTTCAGTAAAACATGAGACAACATCAAAACTGTTTTTTTTGTATATTTTAAAGTAATTGAAATTTCTATGTGCATCTTCATTTTAAAAAAAATAGTTTTTTGAAGCCTAAATATAATATGTAAGTTTCAAATCAAACGTGAACTAAACACGTAAAATCAAGAATTTCTTTATAACGTACTAGAAGGAAGAAATTCTTGAGGACGGTTTTTAAAAGAGAGTGAGTGAGTTTAAAAAATTGGTTTGGTTTTGTACTAGCATTAGATTTAACAGTGTTATTTATAGCACATTTTTACCAACGTGAGTCACTGAATGTAAAAAGAAACGCTACTTACGTAGTCAGATACTGCTATGACGAAACGATATATACCTAGTCAGGTCATAAATTCTGTCACATGTTTAATGTAAAATAATTGAAACAAGTTTATTCATTATGTAACCATTCATATACCAATGAACTTAACAAAACATAGATTCTTATGACACTAAAGTTTATTCAAAATGACCTCCGTGATTTTGAATACAGGCCTTCAATCTGCGCGGCCAGTCGTCTATCGCAGCACGAACGAGGTCCATGTCAATATCGGCGGCTGCCTTAATCAAGGATGTCTTGAGTGACTCCAAATTGGGATGAGGCTTTGAGCACGCCTTTTCCTCCAAGTGTTGCCATATCTTGTAATCTAACGGATTCAAATCTGGACCGGAGGAGGGCCAGTCTTCGTGCCGGATGAAGTCGATTTCACGCGCCGCCAGCCAGTCTTGTGTGCTCTTCGCTCTATGAGCTGGCGCCGAATCTTGTTGGAATACCCAGTGCCTGTTATTGAACATGGTATGAGAAACAGGTTCCACAAGGTTCGTCAGGACTGTATTTTGATACACAACTGCATTCATTTTTACACCTTTCTCACAAAAATGTACCTCTGTTAAGCCCCAATAAGAAACTCCCAACCATACCATGAGCGAGGATGGAAAATGACCTCGTTGGACACGCGGAACATGGTTGCTCGCTTCTTCACTACTGTGTGCGTACACCTTATCATTTTGTTTGTTGTAGCTCTCTTCTACGGTAAAAATTTTTTCATCCGAAAAAATAATTTCCCGATATTTTTTTCCCGCGTACCGCTTCAACAAAGCGCGGCATCTCTTCAGTCTCAGGTCCATTAGACGAGCATTCAAACGATGTCCTGTTTTTCTTCGATATGCCCGAAGCCCTAAGTCTTCATTTAACACCCTTTTCACCGTGGTTCTGCTTAACCCCATCTGAAGGGCCAACAGTTTCTGCTTACGTTTGGGATTTCTTTGAATTCGCGCCTTCACAGCTTTTATCACTGCTGGAGTCCTAACAGACCGAGGGCGACCACTTCTTGACCTGTCATCTACACTAGAGTCTTCATTGTATCGTTTGATGGTACAATAAACGAATCTTTTGGTTATATTCACATTTTTCAGTATGTTAAAAATTTGAATTGGCGCGTAACCGCAACGATGCAACGCAATAACTGCAACACGGTCTTCTTTAAGCGTCCACTCCATATTTAAAAATGAGTAAAATTCTAAAAGTATACATTTTTATTTTCATGAACAATTCGAAATTCGAATTCAATAAACTTTTTTGTGGCCAGCATTCTAAAAGAAAAGTTTTTACTGTGTGACAATACTTATGACCTGACTAGGTATATAAAAATAAACAATATTACTACCAATATTTTTACTAGCTACTACTGAAAGATACAACTGATTTAGTTAAGTGATTACGATCTTATAGACACCAGACCTTTAATGCTCTTTTTTATTGCTTAGATGGGTGGACGAGCTCACAGCCCACCTGATATTATGTGGTTACTGGAGCCCATGGACATCTACAACGTACATACGCCACCCATCTTGAGATATAAGTTCTCAGTATAGTTACAACGGCTGCCCAGCCCTTCAAACCGAAACGCATTACTGCTTCACGGCAGAAATAGGCAGGGCGGTGGTACCTACCCGTGCGGACTCACAAGAAGTTCTGCCACCAGTAAATGCTGCAATAAAATATTAGGTCAAACGTTGCAGCTTACAACGACCATATCAACGGAACGCGCTTTTTAGCGTGTGTAGGGCGATTGATGCCAATGTAGACTCGTAAGATGCTCTATAATAAACAGTAAATATTTATTGACCGTACTACCAGTCATCGTGGCCTAAGGGATAAGACGTCCGGTGCATTCGTGTTGAGCGATGCACCGGTGTTCGAATCTCAGGCGGGTACCAATTTTTCTAATGAAATACGTACTCAACAAATGTTCACGATTGACTTCCACGGTGAAGGAATAACATCGTGTAATAAAAATGAAACCCGCAAAATTATAATTGGTGGTAGGACCTCTTGTGAGTCCGCGCGGGTAGGTACCACCGCCCTGCCTATTTCTGCCGTGAAGCAGTAATGCGTTTCGGTTTGAAGGGTGGAGCAGCCGTTGTAACTATACTTGAGACCTTAGAACTTATATCTCAAGGTGGGTGGCGCAATCTCAAGGTGGGTGGCGCATTTACGTCGTGGATGTCTATGGGTTCCAGTAACCACTTAACATCAGGTGGGCTGTGAGCTCGTCCATCTACCTAAGCAATAAAAAAAAATTTTTAAGAATTACGTTGAAATATTTCGTTAAGTAGATAGATAAAGGTCAAATTAAGAGCGTGTTCCAAAATAACAACGGAATTAAACTGTAAATCAAATTTTATGCTTACAAAACCCCTAAAAAAATAACTTTGCTGAGATTTTAAACTATCTTTACTTTAAACAATCCCAAAAAAAAATGGGAATGTAGAATCGAAGATGTTGAATGCAAGAACTACTAACACATTTAATATTGAATTATACTTGCCTACATCTTTATCGTTTAGTAATGGTTCAATGACTTTATTTACTCTTTCCGATATATACTTGAAGCGTTCATTACATTTTAGTTCGTGAATACATCGCACGCAGACAGCGCTGTACTAAACACGCGAGCACATGTACAAATAAAAATTGATTAGATTAAATATCAAACGAATCACGAACGTGGTGACATTGAGAAAATATGAAGTTTTTTGTAAATATTTACGTTATTTTGGCCGTTTTCTGTATAGGAGTTGACGTGAAAAGAAAGGTAAGTTAATAATTTTGAATAACGAATAATTTTATTTTTAAATTAATTTTCTAAATTTTTTAATTGCTATTTGTAGTCCTAGTATTTAAGAATTAAAAAAAATGTATCTACGGTACGTTAACGGGACATTAAGTACGTTACTTTGTGTTTATTAAACAGGGAAACCCCAGTTTTTGTCTCCATTGATCGGATAGTTAATAGATATTATAGGATCGTGAAATAATAATAGTTTATTAAAATTCAATGCTTAAATCTTAAATATTTAATCACACCCGTTTCAAAGCTCGCAATACTCTCGCGGTTGCGTCAAGAGATCGCATAATCCAGTGATCCATAAGATCCATAAGTGGCAAGGATGTTTCTTTTTCAATTCAACGAATTAGAATTACGGCAAGATATCACTTGTAATGAAATATGTTTTTTTGTAATTCTCATTAATTAAATATAAAACAGACTAAAAATGTACTGTAAGAAATTAGGTATTTAAATGCTTACTATAAACTATTCTTTACTTTTCCGCATCGAAAAGTCTGTAGGTGTAAGTCTTAGAAAGTAGAAACGGATACAGTAGAGACAATTTAAAATACACGTAAGAATAAATGAGTAAGAATAATTTTCGTATTTTGTGAAATTGTTCAACTGAACATAAAGGATTGGAATTGCTTAGCGCTGAATATGGCAATAAGACAATCAGTAAGATATTTAAATTCGATAATTTTGATGATCTTTATCGCTTTAATACACTTATAGATTAGAAAGGTTAGTTATTCATTTTTGTTTGCGATTTTTCCAGACGCATGAGTCTAGATTTTACTATAATGATTCCAATAACAATATACTCATCTAATTTCTTGGGTAAAACGCGTGACTAAGGTCACACAATTCATTCGTTTTTTTATTCAGAACAATATGATTATTAAATCATTGAGAATTACATAGTAGTCAATTTGCTCACCGATACCGATGCTCACCGATGCTTAGTCTAATTAACCAATATAGAATTAACATCTTTTACGACCATAATGCTGTGTAAAAATTAGTTAAAATCAATATACATATGTTATATCATTAAAAAATATATTTCTTATACCATAGTCCATAACCTAGTTTTTATGAATACCAATATAGCGTACCAAACAATGGCGACTATAAAGTTTTCTTAAATACCAGCTATTACAATATCAATACTTCAGCAGGATACATAAATGCAGGATTCGTCTTGATACATAAAATTAGTAACGCAAACCAATTAAATGAAATTTATTTCTATTTCTGATGCCTATTATACAACGATCGGTGTTAACATAATTATGCATGTTGATTTTCTTAAAGATTGCTTAATAGTTTAGTAGAGGTAGACCATTGACTCGTTGGGAAGATGAGATTATCAGTACAGCCGGTCCAAACTGAAAAAAGATCGCACAGGATAGAGAAAATTGGGCATCTTTGGAAGAGGCCTTTACCCAATACGGGGTTTCTACATAAAACTACCAAAGTGTATTAAATTAGTTAAGTTTTTTTTTTATTGCCCTTGTAGGCAGACGAGCATACGGCCCACCTGATGGTGAGTGGTTACCGTCGCTCATGGACTTCAGCAATGCCAGGGGCAAAGCCAAGCCGCTGCCTACCGCTATAAGTGATCATACTTGTTAATAACTGTATACTGTAGAGTATTTAGTAGGAAATAAAAGGCTTATTATTATTAGTTTAGTACTAGTAAATGTATGGTAATTGCTACACTAGATGACGCGCAAGAGTGACAAGGTTATGTTGTTCGTTTAGCGTGAAAAATAAGTTTAATGCTCATTAAAAATATATGTATACAATTTAGTGAATTTAATTTAATTTAGAGGAAGCGGTAGGTAGACCTAAGAAGAATTGGATTAATTGCGTAAAAAAGGATATGTGTAAGAGGGGAGGGAGCGAAGAAATGGTATATGATAGAGGAGTATGGAAGGAGAAAACATGTTGCGCCGACCCCAGGCGACTGGGGAAGGGTAGGAGAATGATGAATGATGATGATGTGTACAATTAAGTGTCACTGTGCTGACTAATTTGTATTTTCAAATACGGCAATATCTACCGATCTATATTTCTGTTTAAATATATTACTTAAAAATAAAGATTATACAGCTAAAGATATTTCTTAACTATTCTTTTAGTCATTGATTTTTTATTACGTGGTCATGATATATATATTCTCTCTTACGTATTGATTTTCTATGATTACATACTTATAAAGATATCCATATAATTAGTTGGTATGCCTTTGGGCATTAACAGATTTATTTGTTTGGTATGCTATTCATTAAAGTCTTTCAGATTTATTCTATAAGCAAATCGTAAACATAATGGGATTAGTAAAAATCAAAATAATATGTGTGCAAAACTAATGGTACACATATTTGAAAACTTCAATGTCGCATTAGGAGACTACATTCTCACAGAGGTCAACATCTGATGTTATGTGGGGCAGTGAAAGTTGTCCTGTAGCTTAAATACATAAGCGCTAATTCCAACTTGATTTCGCACCTACACATTCAGATAGTATATGCGACTTTAAGACGACCAATACGTGTGTATTTGTACCCAGAGATATTATGACTATGCTGGAATTCAAAACCCACATGGATTCCGGTATCTATATAGCATCAGGTAGATAGTGAACTCATATGTTTTTAAATAATCAAAATCACACAGCAAAACTAAAGCTTTAATCTAATAATTTCGGAGTAGGCATAAAAGGAAAATTTAAAATTATTGATACATCATCTGCAGTAAGCTATGTATTTGTATTTTCGTGTTAGAGTTAAATGAAATGGAATCTTATTTTCATATATTTTAGGTCCAACTTTCGGTGTTTTATGAAAGCGCTTGCTCTGACAGCAAACACTTTATATTGGAGCAATTACATCCGACTATACATAAACTTGGGGACTATATCGACTTGCAGCTCATACCTTTTGGGAAGGCATCGGTTAGTATCAATATTCATAAAGTATTTAAAATTATATTTATTAAGTACGAGATCCTGTTAAGAGAACCCGCTGCCAAAGATCGATAAGTTGCTCCGACCAGATTCACACCAGATCAGTGTATGACGCGTTGCGTATCGCTGAAGACAAGGAGAAAAGGGGGAACATACCAACAAACATATAATCACGGCAGTAAAAAATTGCATATTCGTATTAAGCTATGTGACAATGCCTTTGTTCAAATCCCGGCAGGCGACTACCAATATTACCAATGATATATGTACTTAGCACATACATTTCACGGTGAAGGAACGACATCATGTAATAAAAATCCGCAAAATTTATAAATTTTTATCCTGGTTATATCGGCTATATTTAACGAATATACAAATTGATTGGCGTAATATTTTTATAGAGTGAAACGAACTTATTTTTATCCCTAGAAGAAACGCAACATGCTCAATTCTTTTGAATCGAAATATTTCAGAGTATAAACAATGGTGGGGACGGATTCGAATGTCAACATGGACCGCCAGAATGCTTCGGGAACCTAATTCAAGATTGCACATTGAACGAAATGAAGTCATATTCAGACGTTCATAAAGTGGAATACCTGGCCTGTGAAATGGAAACAATGGCTAGTACTCGTGGAGACATACAGGTCATTCTCAATATTTATTGTGTTTTTGATATTTTTTTCCTAAAGTATTTTTTATTGCTTAAATGGGTGGATGAGCTCACAGCCCACCTGGTGTTAAGTGGTTAGTGCAGCCCATAGACATCTATCACGTAAATGCGCCACCCACCTTGAAATATAAGTTCTAAGGTCTCAGTATAGTTACATCGGCTGTCCCACCCTTCAAACCGAAACGCATTACTGCTACACAGCAGAAATAGGCAGGGTGGTGGTACATACCCGCGTGGACTCACAAGAGGTTCTACCACCAGTACCAGTACTAGTGGTAGGATTTGCACACATTTTCTTTGTTGTTATTCTTCTAATTAATTTTGCTAAAGCACTCAAATCGATCTAGTTATTATAGGCTTTAATAGGTCCCGCTCGTTCACTAGCTCTGAGGTTACCAGTCTCGCTAGTTTCAACAAAAAAGTGAATAGAGCATTACATCAAGAACAAGGCATGTGAGCAAATGAGCTCGTATTGAGAAAATGTGTGCAAATTCTACGATCAAACATACATTAACAGCGTCGGCAATTTTCATAATTTATTCTTAAATTTCGATGTGCCCGTTGTAAATAAACCTTAAATCGTAATAAATATTGTTATATGCTAGTATGTACCTAATATTGTTACGCGCTAGAGTTCGGGATAAATAAAATTCTACCGAATTACAAGTTAACACTGTATTCAACACTTAGAACACTTTAAACACTTCACAAACACTTTAAAATTCTCAATTCACTTCTTCCGCTTCGCTTCAGATGATCCGTTCTCTGTTTCGCTTCGATTAGTTCCGACTACTGACCGACTGTGTGCCATCTCTGCAATGCTTTTATAGCCGATATCCACATCCCTAGAATTATAGAGAATATTCCACACATTTCTAGTATTGTTTTCGCTGTCTGACAATAGATGGCGTTGTACTTCTCGAGCGTTCTAGGTGCTACTAGATCCTTCTATATTCGTTCGACTATTCGGCGATAGATGGCGTTACTCTTACCGGCGTAACAATATGATATGTTTATACTTCAAACAGGAATGCACCTACCACAGGACTATACACCACCCTTGGTTGACCGGTAGAGGCATTAAGTCCGTTATTCATGAAGTCATTGTACTTTTGTGCATAAAGTTGAATAAATAAATAAATTCGAAAATGTTTTTATTTCAGTGCATAGTAAAATCGAATGTACCACATGACCCAGTTCGGGAATGCGTATACTTGGGTCCCGGAACATTGCTGCAACTGGATTCCGAACGCTTAACGAAACTCGTTAACCCAAAGTTCGTACCCACTATCGTTTTGGACGGGGTAAGATACTGATTTAGTGTTTTAAAAAAATTTAATTAAAGTTGTAGATAAATAAAGAGTTTTTAACTGAACATAATTAACATAACTACTAATTATGATTGACTTTGTTACCATCAGTATTCCGGTTGAAGAAATGAGAAAATTAATTCGATACAATTGGAGACTGTGACCTCATACGCTATCACCACACAGTACGTTATTATAAATGAGATAATAAAAACGAGCACTGATTTTCTTGTATAGGCGCGGGAAACACATATGAGACATCCAGGCCTAAATCTGAAATATAATTTTTATAATACTATCTGATATTCTCGTGTCAACACAGATTACGGTATTACTCAATCAGCATCACTTTTATCGCTAAATTTTAGATTTTCTTTTCTATTTCAGGTCTTCGATCAGGAAACACAAAACAAGGCTTTTAATGATTTAATGGGCACTATTTGTGATAGACTGAGAAACGTCAAGCCCTGTAAAGAATATTTTAGGAACAAATAATTATTATAAATAGTACAGCGTAAAGTTAAGCGACCTTAAAAACTAAACACTGCTGTTACCTTGGCTGTGTTGTGGTTGTATTTACATTTTATAATAAAATATTTTATATACTTCACTTGATATTAAAGTAAAAAGTGCAGTTTATTTTTTTAAATCTGAAGTTTTTAAGTTAAAACAATATTCGGACTTTTTAATTATATATATTCTAATTCTAACTCTTACAGACACTTAATCATGTATACCTACCGTCGTTGTCAAACCAAAATCGGCTATGTGTCCTTTTTGAGATTTTTACTTTTTGACTGTTTCGTATAGTTCACAGCCCTATCTACCGTATAAAAAAAACTGTTATGTGTCTAAAGCTTTACTATTTATCTATAGATTTATTTGATATAGTTCTTAAAAATTCATCTTCATATAAAATTTTACACGTTAATTCAAAATAGAGTTTTTGCACATAGCAGATTTTGGTTTGACAGCGACGATACATTAAAATTCCTTATTTACTAAAATCAATTTCGTTCCCGATCTCTGTACCGAATATAGTACATATTCAAATCCATCATGATCTTATTACTCTACGTTAATACCCAATTCAAATTATATCGAAACAAAATCTGCAACCTCAAAATTTATCGCTGATTAAAATTTAATCTTTATTTATCAAAACATCTTATCAACTGAAGAGTTACTTTGGTCCTATTGAAACTGATTATGAGTGCCAATACGATATTATCTGTTATAAATAAAACGATTTTTTTTTATAAATTTCGTATATTTTCCTTTAAGAGGGCGAGTTTTCTACGATCCATCGATAATAGTGAGCGATGTTTGTATACACGCTGGGTACGCCGTCGCTGCCGCAGTTTTCGGAGCCAAATGACACGATTCCCGTCTGAAAATGTTATACATGTATTTAATTTTAAATGCCTTCATCCAAAATTTAACCGCATACGAAAAACTTTACAAATATTTTAACCGAATCTGCCAACCAAATTGAATCGCGTCCCGCTGGTAAGATCGGCGCTAAACCGGCCGGTTAAAGGGTGTTTTTTTTTCATTGCTTAAGTTGGTGGACGAGCTCACAGCCCACCTGGTGTTAAGCGGTTACTGGAGCCCATAGACATCTACAACGTAAATACCGCCACCCACCTTGACATATAAGTTCTAAGGTCTCAGTATGGTTACAACAGCTGCTCCGCCCTTCAAACCGAAACGCATTACTGCTTCACGGCAGAAATAGGCAGGGTGGTGGTACCCACCTGTGCGGACTCACAAGACGTCCTACCACCAGGAATAGAGTCCCGTTTAAACTCTTCGACCAGTCTGACTAATACGGTGACTTGTGCTTTGGCTACTGCTAGCATCAGAACTAGTAGAATCTAACAGCACCGAAAATAGATCTGGTGGATCTGGGCTGATTTTTTTTCCTTACCTATTCGCTGGTAGCTTAAGAGCTATTCCAGTTACTTTCTGGTTGATTGGTTAACTCACGGATTCAACCTGAGAGAGTTTGCTTAAACTAGTCCTAGCAAGAGCAGTGCTTCGCATAATCTACGACCGGAACGGAATCGCGACCTACTGCGAAGATCCGGCAAGAAACTCAGTGGGCTGTGTTTAAGGGCTACTTTATTCGTCGAGCCCTTCGTCGCAAGCGACGGGTTCAGCGAGGACGGTGACCGGTGCTCCCGGGAGCGGGAGAGGGAGGATCCGTATTGACGTGTTGGGGGCGACGTCGACAGCTTACCATTCGATCCACAGGATCGGGTATGTAATTTCCGGCGGCCACGACAAAAGGGTTTTCGTGTCGTATCACCTTAAGAAGGCTATCGCCTTGCAGCGCTTTTTCGATGTAGCATTCTGATGCTTCCTTAAGATACTTTCAGGAATGAAGTTAACTGCGGGTATATTACAAGTGGATTATCGTGCCGTATCGCTGTAGAGAATCATTTATGCTACAGACATTTCATATAGATAACTATTATTAAAATAAAAGTGAAGCACTTCGAATTCAGCGAAATTATCAAATTAACCTGAAGGAATTTTCCGTCTCGTTTGATGAGTAGTGGTGCTCCTCCGAATCCCGAACAGGCATCCTTTCCTTCTTCACCGCCCGCACACAGCTGCCCCTCGTGTACTGGCACGGATTCGCCAAATACTTTTTCACATTTTTCTAGAGGAACAAGAGGCACTTCTAGTAGCTGCTGGCGACTAACCTGTAAGATGAACAACAATAAATTACAAAAAAAAAAAAAGATGTGATTTTTGTTGATGCTTAGATGGGTGGACGAGCTCACAGCCTACCTGGTTTTAAGTGGTTACTGGAGCCCATAGACATCTACGACGTAAATGCGCCTCCCACCTTGAGATATCTTTTAAGGTCTAAGGTCTCAAATATAGTTACAACGGCTACCCCACCCTTCAAACCAAAACGGATTACTGCTTCACAGCAGAAATAGGCAGGGTGGTGGTACTTACCCGCGCGGACTCACAAGAGGTCCTACCACCAGTAATAAACAAATAGACAGAACAGACAAACATTAAAACAAATAATTTTTAATTCAAATCAGTAACAATGATGAAGAATGTATGTTCATTTAATTCTATCTTCTTTTTATGAAATAAAAATTTCCATGGTGTGTGTTCGCAGTAAAATACACGGGATTTCAAGTCATTAAATCGTGAATTTACACCGTACACATTATTATTTGATGGAATAATTTAAATATCAAACAGACAATACCACATTAGTCTGACCGGACAGTTTCCCCCAACCGACCAGTGATGCGCGTTCGTTTATTACAACTTCCGGTTCTTCATTCAGGCAAACTGGTGCTGCTGTCACTGAAAAAAAATTAAAATTTGTCACCAACATTCAAATGTCAGTCAGTCGAAACCTCAAGGGCGAGGCCATGACGTTCTGCCCCGTTCATTGATGTACATTGGTTTGAATGAATTAATGATTTTAATTTTACCGTGATTAGGTAGATGCGTTATTTATTCATTTGATATGCGATGTGATTACCGTGGCTTATTATAAACAAATAGGAGACCCGGGAATGCGACAGTATTTTTTACTTTATACAATATTTTTTTATTATAATAATTTTTTTAGCAAGATTCTAAATGGGTCTTGATAAAAAGCAACCGGTTTATAGTAAACCAGCTAACTTAGCAAGATACCCTGGGGATACGGATAACGGGCTTCCGATACGGATCTACGGACCGAGAGGCGTGGTGATCGTAGAAGCAGGGGGTGGCGAGAGAGATCACACGTTAACTTGCTCTACGTATGACTCGGTTGGTGTTTGCCTCCTTACCAAAAAAACTGGAGTCTAATAGTTCCTATAGTATATAGATATGAATCGACTGTGTCGTAAATGACGACCCATCTTGAATTTCAACACGTTTTCCCTTCATCCTTAGAAGTCGTTCGTGACGAACACGTCTTAGATTACCCGTTTTCTTGTATCGGCCATGCTTACCTCAAACTATAATTACAGTGTAATATTTACCGGAATACTTGATTTCATCTTTCAACAAGATGAGTGCAATGTCGTGCCGGAAAATCTTTTCCTCGTAACCAGGGTGCACAACAACGCTTTCAACTTTTATTGCTTGCGTGGGAGGGGCGCAGAAGAAATCGTTACAGTCAGGACTGCGTCCAATATCCCATTCGCCCACTACCACCGTAGACCTATAAAACATATTATTCAAGGATTGAAAACAAAACATTTCTCTCCTGTCCACTTGGACTATAATAAAAGAAAGAAATACCATAATAAAAGTGTCCACACGTCGGATTAGTTAAAATGAATATATTTTTGGCATAATGACATAGGCATCATGACATAGGTTTGGCATAATGACATAGGAGAGATGTCTTTCTCCTAGCGGTTGCTTATACTCGATAGACCAAACTTTCTGAATGTTTTTTTGTTAGTTACTGGCTGGCATGAAGCGATTGCCCGGAAACCCTTCCAGCTTCACTAGGACGCGTAAGCGGGGAGGCGGAAGATTGGGATTTCCAATCGTCAACCCAACGCGAACCCAAGTGTCTACGAAGGAGATTTAACACCTATAAGGAAGCTGCTACGCAAGTACATCTACTACTAGATCGAATCGCGATTTGTAGAGAGATTCGGCCAGAAACTCAACAAGCTGATGGTATGAGCTAAGTGTCATATCGAAATCTCTTGAACGAGTTTGACGAGTACGACGTCCTGTGTTATACATGCTCCTGTTATTAGAACTAGAGTCGTCGAGCAGCGCTGAGAATATATCGGGTAGATCCATCAAGACGTATACAGAGCGACCACTGTGCCCAGCTGCGATGAGATGGATCAGTAGTGTAATTTGAGATGCTCGCGATAAGAGGATTATAGTGTCAAGTGTGAATATTAGATGGATATAATAGTATGTAGATGTCGTGCAAATAGTTTGATCAAATTATCTACAGTCAGAGCAAAGCGTGGCCAGTTTCACAGTTTTCCAATGTCAATAAAACTGTAAATATAAAATTAAAGATGTTGCGTGACGTTATAACTTACAATTTGTATCTTTCTGGTTTGGCCAAAGCACAGTGCGCCGCAGTTAATACAACTCGTTTCGATATTATAGATCCACTGCAAGCGAATCTAACATTGCCCGTTTCTTCTTCTGCAATAAACACCAAAATATATGATTACTTTTAAAATTTTCAGTCATCGTATCTACATCTATATCCAGACGAACTAAGGTCCTTCTATTATTAAATAATTACTGAAACCCATCATAACCTGAATATCTGAGCCACGAGATGGAAGATCTAATTGTAAATATAAGTTTCAAAATACAAGTTTATTGATGACCTAAAAATGATTTTGAAATGTCGTAATCAAATTAGATAGCTCCATCTTCAAATATCTATATTTCCTCGGTTTCCGTTTCCGTATTATTTACAGTAGGTACATCCTATAAAGGCTTCTAGTTTTTTTTCCATTCTGTTGGGTCTTTGGTGAGTCTTGCCCATATTATTCACGGGATCCTCTCTCAATAGTGATAACAACTTCCCACATTAAAGACACTAAGCTAGTTTCACTTACTCGTGAAGCCAATTCTGGCCACCCAAGGATGTGTGCCGATTCCGTCATAATCAACTCCTCGTACCATACTCTCGCCACACGACTGCGTGCCTTCCTGGTAGACTCGGCCACAGTCACACGACGGACAGCAAACGTAGTCTTCGTTATTGTCATTACCACATGTTAGTTGATTTAAACGATGGAAGTATCTGTGTATAAAACATATTAGAAGAACTTCAATAAAGAGTAGAGTTTAGTTCAAAAGTATTATTTGGTGGTCTTCTCAAAACGGGAAACCATATGTTCATTCTCGAATTCGCTGTCTTTTGATAGGTCCCGCAATTTTGGGCGGGGTTGTTGACATTATTTGTAAAGCTTTTAACAAATGCACTGTCTGCTTTCAATGTCAAAAGAAAGGTGGAAGATAAATGTTCAGTATACCTGCCTAATAGCTATTACCACGTCCCATTAAAATGAGCAATAACAGACAAAAACAAGCCTTCTAAGGATTATTATTTATCGAGTATATTTAACGATGTATTTCCAAAAACTGTTTTTTTTATTACTTAGTTGGGTGGACTAGCTCGCAGCCCACCTGGTGTTAAGTGGTTACTGGAGACCATAGACATCTACAACGTAAATGTGCCACCCACCTTGAGATATAAGTTCTAAGGTCTCAAGTATAGTCACATCGGCTTTCCCGCCCTTCAAACCGAAACGCATTACTGCTTCACGGCAGAAATAGGCAGGGTGGTGTCCCTACCCGCGCGGACTCACAAGAGGTCCTACCACCAGTAATTACGCAAATTATAATTTTGCCGATTTGATTTTAATTACACGATGTTATTCCTTCAGCGTGAAATCGTCAACATTTGTGGAGTACGTATTTCATTAGAAAAATTGAAATGCTATTTTTTAGACAGAGACAACTGACAACTTGAATGTTTACTTACTTATCCGATGAAAAGCACGAGAAATCGAGTAGGTCCTCAAGCATCGGACACGAGCTGATTGGCACACAAGATGTATTCGGTGGACAAGGTGCCTAAAATTATCGCAAATAGTCAATCATAACAAATTCTAAAAAAAGGAAGAAAGTCTTATTTCAACGGATAGATTTTATTAATTAATTTATTTTACAAGAAATACACGACAGTTTAATTGTATTCTAATAATAAAATCAAAAGTAGTAAATTAAAATAAAAGCCAATCAATTCTGCGTAAACTTTCCTGCACTCAGTATTATACTGGGGTCCCTCGACCCCAAAACTTGAATTGACGATTATTCATAGCTGTCATAAGATACTACCGAACTACAATGAAATAGCCATCGAAAACGTATTTATAAAGGATGTTAATTAAATTAAACTGGTCTATTGTGTTAATTAATTTCACAGAATCGAGAATTTCAAAAGTTTTAAGAAACATCAAATCGCGACGTATTAAGTAAAAGTATGTGGGTACCAATCGATTTGTATTATTAGTTCATTTATGGTCATCTCGTCCTCTATGTGGCCCCAAATAAGTTCTTATGTAATGGTGTTGCATTTATTTGGTTTGACCGGTAAATTTATAAAAACATGAGTCGGCCTGTTTGATGTTTTTGTCTTTAAGTAAATAATGTATCGTTATAACAATATTAGTACAAGATTTTAGTCTTACTCTCACGCTTAGATTTTCATTGCCGCTTCTAATTCCTCCCATGCCAACACTCACTGATATACCTGAAAATAATTTTTCAAGAAACATAGTCAAACTCTTTGAAGTTTATTATTATACTGCTTTAGATGATTGGAAGTATTTCCATCGCAATTTAAAGACCCGTCTTATTTGGTTCCCGATTGGTTTTGGAATGAATTAATTTTTTTTTTTTTATTGCTCTGATGGGTGGACGTGCTCACAGCTCACCTGGTGTTAAAAGGTTACTGGAGCCCATAGACATCTACAACGTAAATGCGCCACCCACCTTGAGATATAAGTTCTAAGATCTCAGTATAGTTACAACGGCCCCATCCTTCAAACCGAAACGCATTACTACTTCACGGCAGAAATAGGCAGGGTGGTAGTACCTACCCGCGCGGACTCACAAGAGGTCCTACCACCAGTAACAAATTCACATACCATAAAATTAATTACTTTCTATTACGGAATCAATACTATTTTATAAACAAAACTAAATGTATTACAACACATAATTTTATTAAACTTATAGATATTGTTGTCGTAATAAATCTAAGTTCAATAAAGAACAGGCCAGAAACTAATCTGTTTAACTAAATTTAAATGTACTCTGAAGTCGGATTATGTAGGTACACTACATATGATACAACCGACCGTAAATGACCTTGCTACTAGATTTTATCATGATTCCACCAAATCGAGGCTATCCATTGTGACATGTGCAATTATTGACATCGCATGCACTTAAATAATTGACTCATAATACTGGACGTAAATTATTCACAATAATGCACCCACAGCCGGTTGGTTCTACTTGGATATTACGGGATTGAGATCCTAAAACAGGTTAAAATATCCAAAATAAACACATGCTTAGGAACCACATCCACAAATAAAGTAACAACCATATTTTTTTTTGTTTTGATTTAATTATTCGTAATACATATATTTTTAATAGCGGATAGCTTGGAATAATCACATATACATATGGCACATGTGTCTTACCCCCTAACTCTGAACGAACATCACCGTTTTATCAGCTTTTAGATAATTTACGTGCAACAAAAAACCCTTTTCGACTTAATGATTACCCATTACACTGTTAAAATATTGTAACGCACAATATGAATTTTATCTATATTAAACCTAAAATTTTAATCTTTTTCTTCTTCTTCCTAGTGTCTTCCCGGTCTACTGCTAGGGTCCGATTTCCTACTTAAAGTACTCCTACTCAGGGTGAGGTTATTCTCCTCCATATCCGCTTTTACCACATCCATACAACAAACGTAAAATTTTAATATTTCAATTAAAATACTCACTGCCGAATTGCGCTAAAACGGACCACTCCAAAATGCACATCAAAAACAGAGCACGTATTATTACACCCATTTTTGAACGAAAACTATTTTTATAAAAAAAAAATTAGATTTATTATTATTCAAATTAGTTCAATTCCAGACATGTTTTAATTGTAATACGTGAGAACGACGCGGCGGCTGCGTTGGCCCACAACAATAATGATACGGTACAAAGCCTTCGTTTCGGACAACGTTGACCAGGGTTCGTAAACTTTTGGCATTTTATTTACGTTTTATGATTCCTACATACACTATTTAATAGTTTTTTATTGCATAGATACATAAACGAGTTCACGAGTCACATACCACTTTTAAAGAATTTGTAAGTTTTTTGAAAACTGAGAATCTACACTTTTATTATTTATATTTTTTGACCGCAAAAATTGTTGTGACTGTTATAAATAATTACTAAACAATTAAGACATATAAAAGCGATTAATTTTAAAACAATTAAAACTTTACTGGTGGTAGAACGTCTTGTGAGTTCGCAAGAGTAGGTACAATCGCCCTGCCTGTTTCTGCCGTGAAGCTGTTTCGGTTTGAAGGGGACAGCCGTTGTAAAAACGGAGATCTTAAAACTCGTATCTCAAGGTGGGCGGCGGCATTCATATTGTGCTGTCGATGGACTCTGGCAACAACTTAACACCAGGTAGACCTTAGCTCGTCCATCCATCGAAGCAATAAAAAATAAAAAAGACAAACGTTACTCTAATAAAATTAAGACTTCGCGCCTTAAGGTAGATACAATAGTCATTAAAGTCTATAAATTGTCACAATCTTAATCTATATTTTTTTCTGATTATGAACTTCTGATTGCTCATCAGATAGAAACGTCAACATTTTTTCGTTTGTTAAAATATTACAAATTGTTGACGACATCTGTATCATATTGATTCACCGCTATAAGCGTTGGCTTCAGATTGATGCAAACGTTAACACCTATACACGTTATTGTTTTCGTACACGCAAGTAGAAAAGCGTGAGGAGCCCGTTATTTCACTTTAGTTGTAATTGAGATATTAACGTGCGCCTCGTTTAATAAGTAAATACTTATAGGGAAATAAAATTAAACTAGATGATGACCGAGCTTTGCTCGGCTTTTTTTTTTTATAACGCCATCTTGTTGTGTCTTTCAAGCAGTAAAAATAGTATTATTATTCGCCAATAGATGTCGGGAAGAGTCATAAAATTGATTATCGATAAAGTTGATTATTGAAAACACGAATAAAACAACATTTTCTGAAAATAAATCGTAGCTAATCGATTTATCGCCCCCGAAATCCCCTGTATACCAAATTTTATAAAAATCGTTGGAGCCGTTTCCGAGATTCAGATTATATATAGGTATATACAAGAATTGCTCGTTTATAGGTATAAGAGAATTATTTGTTGAAAATTTTATTGAAATCAACCTACTCAAGTTTCAAGTGATAAATCATAAAATGACTTTGTTAGAGATTATGAGGTAATCTGCTGTCTCTTTCTAGCAACGCAAACTAGCTCTAGCAACTAGCAATACATTTACAGTTGAATGTTGACGTCATTGTACAAATTAGTGTACTTTCGATACGAGTGAACGTTAGGAACTTCCTTATATTTAAATAGAATTTATAAAAAATACATTTTACATGATCGTCTATATATTAACATAATTTTAACTCTTGAAAGACTCACAAGAAATATTACTGCGTAGCTTAATTTTTGGTTATAAATTTATTATTCATTATCCTTGTTTATTTAAAAACTAACATAAACTGAACTCTACTAATATTACTATTAAACAAATCAGACTGCTTAAAAATTCATAAACAAACAAGAATATATGTTAGAAGAATAAATAACTTTACTCACAATAAATGTTTTTTACAATACATCCAAAAAAATACTGTGTTATATATGCGCCATCTTAGATCTGAACTAGAGATACGAAGATTAAAAAATTCAACAAAAGAAAAGCGTTAAATATTTATATAGAAATTTTCGTTCTCAAAATCTAATCATCAAATCAAATCATACATTCGGACGACTTCAAAAAGCATGATATTATTTATTTATTTATTTATTACACTTCATGTAAAATTTACATTGGCGGACTTAATGCCTAAGGCATTCTCTACCAGTCAACCAAAGGTAGTGCAGAGTAAATAGTGGTAGGTGCAATGAAATTTATATTAGGTAACGAATACATACAAAAAAAGTATATCTACATATATACAAAATCACATATACATATACATACATACATACATATATACACACATACATACATATATACATACATATAATAGTTTATACAGTATTAAAAGGAATATATTAATAAATTTCCTTAACAAATAACTTCATCTTAATAAGTTCATGACGATTCCGCTAACTTTTCCAACAGCATTCGCCGAACCCTTAACTTGAATTATTGTAATGTCCTTTCACTTTTAATTTTGAATAATCGGTTTAATATTTACCGAATAAAATGAAAACTTTATATAAGCACACACGAACCGCGCTCGGTAATCTTTGCGAATCAGTTTTTGTTACATTCATATTGTTGTAGATTTTTTTATGTGGCTGGATGTCATTCACATTATTGCCCAACCGTGGGAATTAAGTTTTGAGTGTTAAATATTTTTAATTTGATTAGTAATAAAAAAGCACATTGCGCTTGTAATTTTGACTGAGCATTTGCGTAATTGACCATTAAGTGCTTGTATAATATTAAAATGAGTAGTTAAAGTATTATAATATTGCAGTACCAATATAATAATTACAAATTAAAATAAATGAGACATCGACAAAATCGGATAAATCTAAGACAAACAATTTTTATTGGTAAAAAAATCAACAAACAATTTTTATTGGTAAAAATTACAGTTAAATCTCTGATTGTACTTTTTATATCTCGCTGATTTTAATATTATTTAATAGATAAATTCTAAAAAAGTAATACTTAGATCTAACTAATAACAGTTTCCCGCCATTTTTTTATTTTTCTTCTGTACGTGAAACTAAGTGAAGAAATTCGATACATTTTGAAGTTTTGTTACAAAACAAGAAAAAATGCGACCCGTGATACGAAAAAGAAATACCTATTATATGGAAGCTTTTCATTTTAAAGGCTATTGCGGGACTAGAACGGTGTTTGGTGATTAAGGAGTCAAGTAAGAAACCTTAGTAACGACAAAGAAAAGTTCTTCCATCGAGCGGGTGAATTTCTTCGGCAGACCGACAATCCGAAATGGATCTTGAAAATGTCGCTATCGAGATTCAGGGATCTGCCAGATATCATCAAATCAAATCAAATCAAAAATTTTTATTCAACATAAATGAAAGTACATACTTGTTGAACGTCAAAAAAAACTACCTAAACTACTATCAGATAGCTACCCGTTACCAGGACAAGAAGCTAATGAAGAATCAGGACAATTGCGTGGATTATACACAGTGAAACACCATGCTCTGGTTTTTGTATTTCAAAAATAATCTTTATTAAGTAAATTTTGTGTATATATTTATATAGCTACTATTATAATAGGTTAGGGAAAAAGTTTCTTCGCATTTTTTTAAGAAAATTCACAACATTTTTTAATACAGTTTATTTACATTTAACTAAAGTACGTAGGTACCATTTTGTTCGATAACTTTTTGCCATCTTGTATGTAGGTAGGGACATTATCCTTTTGCTATAGAAAATTTGAGGCTTCTGGGGATTGAAAACGCTTAAACCAAATTTGTGCTACTCTCACAGACACTGCACTATGTCCATAAACATCGCAAATTTTTTTCGCGGCTTGCGTTGCATTTTTACCTTTTTTTTCTTCATTAGATTCACTCATCTTGACAGTACGAAAAATAAATAAAAATCACACGTTTTCCTAATTTGAATTTAGAATTATCTTCTTTAAAATTTAAACTTTTAATGATATAACTATAATGCGAAAAGACTTTTTCCCCAACCTATTATACAGGTTGTTTAATTGTCTGTTTATGATACAAGAGCTCGACTTCAAGTCTCAAGGAAGGTTGTGATCTTCACGGTCTCTGGTAACCACTTAAAACTACGTCATACAAATGTGTTCTACTTCGATATAAAATCGATAAAAAACATTTTTAATCCAATATTATAGCGAATGTACCACAACCGTGACTGATTCGATGGCAAGACATGTCAAATCTGAAATTTGTTCCGTATTAAATTATTACAGTATGCTTATTATTCAATAACGTATTTTTAATTGCTATTTTAAATAAATAACTATTAAATTTAACGATTCCAAGCTACGGTTTTCTGCTTTGTTTTCGGTGCATACATAAAACATACATCAAAAACCAAATATAACCACTGTGAGACTGATTCTGGCTGAAAATCGAGCCTGGAGTACAACGGTATTTACAGCCAACTCAATTCTATTTCTCAACAGCAGTGTATTTCGATTTAAAGTGTAGGATAACCGTAATATAACCGTTAAGTACAATAAGCACTCAATGAAGAACCCTTAGCATGTAACAAAACTTCTAAAGTTTAATAGATTCTTGTGGAACAAAAAAAAAACTGTATGAAAGAACTTAGTGACACGTTGTTGGACATGGTATCAGCATTACCTCTATTTTGCAAAACAATGATACTCGTAGTATATAATTGTTGTGAGAGGGTGATGTCTACGCATCCTGATAATATTAATGGGACTTGAATGCCCGCATAAAAATAAAAATAAAGACACACATGAACAATGTTTTGAATAAAATAAACATTATGTTTTTGTGATTTAATAAAGGCTGATTTATTAACAGTTAATATAACTATTTAAATTCAACAGTATTTATTTATTTTGGATTTCAAACGTATTATTAACTGTAATATAAAGCCTTAAGGCAGTCCCAAAGAGACATACCCTTGAGAAGAACTTACAAAAGCAAGTCAACGAGCTATATTTTTTTTTTTAATTTTTCTATTTAAAGTATGTTATCAAAATAATTACAAATACAATACTCAATTACAATGGTAAAATTTTAAAAGCCCGTAAATTTAAAATAAAAACAATATTGCCACGGATAGCTTAGTTTTTAATCCATTAAGTACTCAATCGAAACCGCAGACACATCCGCCGGGGCCATTTACTAGTCTGTATTCACAATACGATACAACATTGTTTCTAATGCAAACGCAGGAAAAATGACTTCCTAATCAGATAATGAGGTAATTATAGTATTTTGGACACGGTCTGCTTTTGTACATTGACCTTTTTATGTGGTCAGTGACGTTAGATTATTGAATTTTTAAAAAGCCCCTTTAGAAAATATTCATCATCATCATTTTAGGCCTTACAGCCCAGGGTCGGCCTTAGCCTGGTCCAATATGTCTCTCCAGACTGCTCTGTTCAGGGCTTTCTCCTTCCAGTTTTTGACGCCGATATCTTTGAGGTCCTGCTCTACGTCATCTAACCATTAGAGCTTGGACTTGCCACGACTTTTGCGGGGCCCTCTAGTTTGCCATATAGTAAGTAGTTGTCTTGACATTTTGGTCTCCTTCGTTCGCACTAGATGTCCTGCCCATCGTAGGCGTCCAATTTTTATAGTTCTTATGATATTTGTAAATATAATATAATACAACTCGTGGTTACAGTGTGGTTATATAACTAGTCAGGTCATAAGTATTGTCACACAGTAAAAACTTTTCTTTTAGAATGCTGGCCACAAAAAAGTTTATTGAATTCGAATTTCGAATTGTTCATGAAAATAAAAATGTATACTTTTTAGAATTTCACTCATTTTTAAATATGGAGTGGACGCTTAAAGAAGACCGTGTTGCAGTTATTGCGTTGCATCGTTGCGGTTACGCGCCAATTCAAATTTTTAACATACTGAAAAATTTTAATATAACCAAAAGATTCGTTTATCGTACCATCAAACGATACAATGAAGACTCTAGTGTAGATGACAGGTCAAGAAGTGGTCGCCCTCGGTCTGTTTGGACTCCAGCAGTGATAAAAGCTGTGAAGGCGCGAATTCAAAGAAATCCCAAACGTAAGCAGAAACTGTTGGCCCTTCAGATGGGGTTAAGCAGAACCACGGTGAAAAGGGTGTTAAATGAAGACTTAGGGCTTCGGGCATATCGAAGAAAAACAGGACATCGTTTGAATGCTCGTCTAATGGACCTGAGACTGAAGAGATGCCGCGCTTAGCTGAAGCGGTACGCGGGAAAAAAATATCGGGAAATTCTTTTTTCGGATGAAAAAAATTTTACCGTAGAAGAGAGCTACAACAAACAAAATGATAAGGTGTACGCACACAGTAGTGAAGAAGCGAGCAACCGTATTCCGCGTGTCCAACGAGGTCATTTTCCATCCTCGCTCATGGTATGGTTGGGAGTTTCTTATTGGGGCTTAACAGAGGTACATTTTTGTGAGAAAGGTGTAAAAACGAATGCAGCTGTGTATCAAAATACAGTCCTGACGAACCTTGTGGAACCTGTTTCTCATACCATGTTCAATAACAGGCACTGGGTATTCCAATAAGATTCGGCGCCAGCTCATAGAGCGAAGAGCACACAAGACTGGCTGGCGGCGCGTGAATTCGACTTCATCCGGCACGAAGACTGGACCTCCTCCAGTCCAGATTTGAATCCGTTAGATTACAAGATATGGCAACACTTGGAGGAAAAGGCGTGCTCAAAGCCTCATCCCAATTTGGAGTCACTCAAGACATCCTTGATTAAGGCAGCCGCCGATATTGACATGGACCTCGTTCGTGCTACGATAGACGACTGGCCGCGCAGATTGAAGGCCTGTATTCAAAATCACGAAGGTCATTTTGAATAAACTTTAGTGTCATAAGAATCTATGTTTTGTTAAGTTCATTTTGGTATATGAATGGTTACATAATGAATAACCTTGTTTCAATTATTTTACATTAAACATGTGACAGAATTTATGACCTGACTAGGTATATTCATAGCTTTCTTAAATTAATTGATTGATTTGATTTGATTTATTTTTAAGATAACATTAAGTTGTTATTGTATCATTCCAGTGTGTCGTAATTCCGGTCCGGAGGTAGATTCTGCTAAGCACTGTTCTTTCTAGGGCTAGTGTTAGCAAATCCTTTCAGGTTGAGCCCGTGAGCTCACTTACCCATCTGCGCATAGCCGAAGGAGCCCGTTAGGCCACCAGCGAATAAGAAGGGAAAAATATAGACCTTTATTGATTAAAGTGGTTATTTTGTAATAAATCCAAAAAAATACTGGAACTCTTTAACAATACTGTTCATGATGTTATGGGCTAAAAGTTAAGATAACCATTCTATTTATATACTCTCTTTAAACTAAAAGAAGTCAAGAATATGTTACATCCTATTTATTAAAGAAAAAAGAAGTATGCATCCTGACCAACCATTAAACTGTCAAAATTGATTAAGTTGTAAAAGAAACAAAATATTTTTTTCGACTGTCTTGTCTGTCATGTGCCAATTAATGTAGGAAAATGGCCAAAAAATCTGGTGTGAATTTTATGTTAACGTAGTACTAACATACTGATAAAGGTTCGTATCGCGAAATCGAAAATTCTTCTTTGTTACTATCATAGAAACTGTGCGTTGCTGTAAAATGTAGTTATTTATTCCAGATGCGATCAACCTAACGCGTGACATCTTAAAATAATCTCCAAATTGTCGAATGAAGCTATCAAATATGAAACTGAAAAGTAGCTTATCAGAACAAAATGTGTATTTCACATACGTGTGTCTCATCAGTGATATACGGCCAAGCTGTAATACTAGGGATTCAGGGCAGAATAAACCTTCATTTAATTTTGTGAACAACGAACAAGAAAACGTTAGTATTAGCGTTCTAAATAATATAATTTTACATTTTGATCCCTTCTCCACTACTGATTAGTTAAATATCAATTTCAATTAGAAAGAGGCTGATTGCGAAGACGAACCAATTTTAGTCGAGCGTTCAAAGGCGCTGCATGAACTAATTGTATCCAAAAAAAAGTCGCCAAACGATAACAATGGACTTAAACAGAAGAATGAAACGGAACCAGCGGCCAATGTAAGTAAAAAATAAGAGCCTTAGGAAACGAAATAATAAGACGAACGGTGAATGATAATAGATTTTTTTTTTAAATATATTTTTTACAGTCAAGAACAAATCGATCTGAGAGCACAAGCAATTTAATAGAAAATGAAGAAAATAATTTCCTTGGTTTTGACAACCCAAATATACTTAAATTAACAAAGATGAAATGGCTCTCTAAAAACAACGATGAAGCGCTTGATTCTAGGTTAGTTGATGTATGCAAAATCAAACGGCTGCCTATCATACTTAACTCTATATAGAAGTACACATCGAGATTCTGTTATTGCAGAAAATTCAATGCACTAACCGGTGCAAGATTAAAGAACAAAAGAAGAGAGTCATCTTGTAATATTCATAACATAAAACAATTACACTTACGATGAACACAAAAAAAAATATGTTATAGGTCGTGCATATATAAGAACACGGTGTGAAGTTTCATACTAAGTAATAGTACTACTAAATAATAGTTTTAATAAATAAAGACTGTTTCTAAAGCACCAAATTTATTGGTGGTAGGACCTCTTATGAGTCCGCACGGGTAGGTACCACCACCCCGCCTATTTCTGCCGTGAAGCAGTAATGTGTTTCGGCTTGAAGGGTGGGGCAGCCGTTGTGACTATACTGAGACCTTAGAACTTATATCTCAAGGTGTGTGGCGCATTTACGTTGTAGATGTCTATGGGCTCCAGTAACCACTTAACACCAGGTGGGCTGTGAGGCCGTCCACCCATATAAGCAATAAAAAAAAATTGATTAATTCAAAATTTAACGCAGCTCTCCTTCCCCATCACCTTCATCGAGTACCTGTTCAAGCGGTCACTCACAAGATAATTTAAACAGAAGCCTTAGTACCAGCGACAAGTATTTATCAACCATAATACAATTGGATAAGGAACATAATATGTTTGGTTTATCAAACATTGCCATAGTCGGTACAAGACCTTCGAAGAAAATAAAAAAAGATGATGACAAACCAGCTTTTCCTCAAACAGCTATCGTGCAGGTTTGCTGCGGCATGAAATGCTGCAAGCACAAGGTTTGTTTATTGCAACATGTTGAAATAATCTAAAATTTCATTCGACTAGAATTAAGTGAACGAATAACAAGCGTTCTCAATATACATGAAATAAAGAGAAAGAGAGAGACTCAGGTCATGAAAGTATTTCTTGCAACCAGGGTGTGAAAAAACATTCTAAAGCTGTAACTGAAGAGAAGTGAACTCTGTAGGATGAATCTCCAAATAGATCAGATCTTTTTAAATTAAACCCCACCAGAGATTCACTGTAAGGTTCTTCGTTATTGTTTCACAGTCCCAAAGGATCAATAGTTCTATGTACAGCCGGTATTTAAATAAATATAGTATTATAATGGGAAATAAATATGTACATTACTTACACGATTAAATTTTACACTTACAATGTCATTTTCATTACAGAGTAATACCGATCTCCCAGTTTCTTTAAAAGTAAGTAGTTATCAGTGCATTTCTTTTTAAATTTTTTAGTGTGGACGAGGTCACGGCCCGCCTTGTGTTAAGTGGTAACCGGAGTCCATAGACATCTATGACGTAAATGCCGCCACCAACTTTGCGATTTGGTTTCATTTTTTACAGTACAACGGCTGCCCCACCCTTCAAGCCGAAACGCATTACTGCTTCACGGCAGAAATAGACAGATTGGTGGTACCTACCCGCACGGAATCACAAGACGTCCTACCACCAGTAATTAACGCAAATTATAATTTTGCGGGTTTGGTTTTTATTACACGATGTTATTCCTTCACCATGGAAGTAAATCGTGAACATTAAAATTTGTTAAGTACGTATTTCATTAGAAAAATTGGTACTGGAATAATTCGAACACCGGTGCATCGTAAGATACGAATGCACCAGACGTCTTATCCTATAGGCCACAACGACTTCAAAATATTTCGAATAACTCTAATTTATATTTGTAGTGCGGTGGATGTCGAGGGTTCTGTTTCGATTCAGCGTGTCCTTCCTGCTTTGGAATATGCCCACCCTATTGTGTAAGTTACAGTTTGCAATCGTTCATTAATTTTAACTGCTTAAAAAACAAAAACTGTTAATTCTTTTTTGTTTTTCTAAAGAACTTTATTTATATTTAAAACCAAAAAATCTTAATGCTGTTTTGAATTTATAACGCACTAAATAAAATTGTCTTTAGGTCTGTGTGATATATAGGAAATATTAAATTTTATTGGATTAGTACAGTGAGATCCAAACTTTTGAGGTTTACAAGAGATACTACTTATAAGCACAAAATTGCAACTCAGTAATATGTACATATATGTCATTGTGTTATATTTTTTGTTTCAGAATAATCCGCCATATCCATCGCCCGTAAGTTGCAATTCAATTACAGTTTTCTGTTCCATTTTAGTAAGCTCTAGGATATGCAATCTTTCATGAGTAACGTACCATATATTTATAATTTTGCGTGTATTTCTTGCAAGTGTTAAATTTATTGTAACACGTTTGAAGGGCAAATCCCGTTACGAAGTTTTAATGCCAGGTTATTATAATCTCTATAATTTCATATAAAGCAACATTTCTCTGTTAACCATCGTATTGTGATCGTGATGGAAAAAACAACATTGGGTGATAAAATTAATTAGCGGTGCTATTGAACCCACATAGATCAGTACCTGATCAATATCTTGCCTATTATAGTTATTCCAGAACAATTAAAACCTCTGCCTCAAGTTTCCAACTCTGTTACGGCCTTCATGTTGCGATTCCTATTGGCTCTATTAAGCACTAGGACAATGATAACCATTTGGCATTTCATTCCGATAAAAAATAACTTAAAATTCATATATTGTCTTGCATCTTGCAGTGTTCATCTTGCCCGAGAGAAAAATGCAGTTGCAAAGTAAATAAACAATTATTTCTATTTAAAAATTACTTTAATTCAATTTACCACAGTTTTTGCTAGATTTTTCGTTGAATTATATTTTTCAGGTACCTTGCCCTCCAACAAAATGTTTAGTGGATTGTACAACTTGTTTTGGATTAAAGGTAATACAGCAACTTAAAATAAATTTGGGTACAATTAATTTCTGGATATCGAACAGCTATTTTTCTAAGGTATGTTAGCTAGGCCGCGTCAAATAGAAAAGGTCCTATTGTGAAAAAATGCGGCAATATAACGGCAATCGCTTCACCTTATGAAAAATCATCGCTGTATTGGCATTTAGATAAAAAAAATCCTACCTAAGCTGATGGTCTTGAGAGACCGCTTCAGCGTAACCTGACGAGTAGGTGAACTCACGGGGCTTAAACCTGACGTTGTTGCTAACATGAACAAGAGCCGTGCTTCGCAGACTCTACCACCAGATCGGAAACGCGACCCACTGAGAAGATCCGGTGAAAAACTCCGTGGGCTGTGTCTGTGGGCTAATTTACACGCCGAGCCTTTCGTCGCATGCGACGGGTTCGACGAGAACAGTGACCGGGTTGGCATTTCGAGTGGCACAACCTCGAATTTGCTGTAAATTATTTCCCTTAAGTCTCATTTGAATAAAATATGACTTATACGGTTGAAGTATCCCTTAGTCAGTTAGAAAAGTCAACTTCAAGTAGACGTCTTTGGCTCTATGCTATCTAGAATAGCAGTACCACATCTTTTCCCGTGAGAATCGTAATAGCCTACCAAGGGACTTACAAGAGAATACACAGCAACGTTCTCCGAGTATTGTACCAGCATACTACAATCGCGTACACGTATTTACTAATCACTGAGTATATTATGAGTCTACCCGCGTAGGTACTGCTATCCTGCGTATTTTCATTGTTGTCTCTACGCCACTCTGGTAAATATTTAAACAATGCTCTGCGGCATTAAAAGTAATTCAATATGAGTTTAATTTTAGATAAAACTAAATAAGAAACCTAAGTTTGAGCCTTCTCCTGTTGAGGTGACGCCGCGATCTAGTTCCGTACTTCAAAAGGTAATAAATAAAATTGTACCACCCTTAGTGTTTTACTATGGATTTTTTAACAACAACGAGTCTTCGTAACTTGCAATAATATATCGTCTCTATCTCCCTCAGCCTTTAGCAGCCAGATCCTGCCATCATTTACCTCACTGCATGCCGCCCTCATCATGCTTTCCATACCTTATGCCTTGCTACTGGCCAGCACGCGCGGGTGCTCCGTGCAGTCATCCCGATCGATGCTTTCACAATCCTCCATGTCCCGCTCCAAGAACTCCTAAGCCGAAAATTCCTCCTGAAGAGATGTGTCCAGAGGTATGTTTTCACATTCGTTAAGTGATAAAGCAAGCAGGATGGTAGAGTAAATGTGTAATTACTGTGACTATATTAACATAATATAATAAAATGGGTGGCGATAAATATTTAAATAAAAGTGGAATAGATAAAAATAAAGTAGATAAAAATAAAAGTGAAGTTAAGGTGAGGCTTATCATAATAAACTCGAATTCTTAAAATTTAACATTCTCGTTATTTTAAAACATTAATTAGAAAAATGATAACATTATTAATTTAAATCATTATTTTTTTCAGACTGGAAAATGTGAAGATCCATCCAAAAAAACAAAATGTCCCAATTTACTTTGCCTTGGCGTAAGATTTTTGTAAAATCCTAATTTTTTTATTCTAATTTGAGAAGAAGAAATTGCTAAGCTTAAAATTTATACTTTAGAATAATCCAGACATGAAGAAAGAAATTGAAAATAGATTTGGGAAAAGCTAAGTTATGGTTTCTCCGAAACATAAGTCCTGTCGATGCGCTGAGGTATGTAGTTTTTCATGATAAGGTAAACACGAAATAAAATCAAAATATTAATTAAGGCATCTTTACTTATTTTAGGATAATAATTCGAAGACAGCACCTCAAAATACAGCCAAATTGAAAAAAGACAGAAAACAAGTACAGTAACTTTTAATCAAAAATAATATTTTAATAATATTAAACATTTTATGAAAATCTATGACCCTTTGAATGTTTTGAGAGCAACACAAGCGATTTGGCTAAACATTTTAAATTTTTTTTTATTGCCCTTGTAGGTAAACGAGCATACGGCCCACCTGATGGTGAGTGGTTACCGTCGCTCATGGACCTCAGCAATGCCAGGGGCAGAG
This sequence comes from Bombyx mandarina, assembly GCF_030267445.1. Lineage (NCBI taxonomy): Eukaryota > Metazoa > Arthropoda > Insecta > Lepidoptera > Bombycidae > Bombyx > Bombyx mandarina. The sequence continues at coordinate 5,702,821 of NC_143224.1, read as the reverse complement.
CCAACCCGCTGCCTACCGTTAGCTCGTAGATAATATATAAATAATAAATAATTCGTTAGCTACCTATTATCTGGTTCGATGTCTTGATACGTATGTATCTTGGTCTCCGAAACGAGATTCGTCCATTCTACCCAAATCTAAACAAATTTTTGTAATGGTGAATGTATTACGTTTAAATAAAACCGCATATTAACGTAGTTAATATTTAAATTCATTTCAGTCCAAGAATAAAGTTGATAAATGCGAATGCGCCGTGCCCGGATGCTTTAGTTGCTTCGTCAGAAGACCACAGGTTGTCTTTAACTATTTATTTCTCCCTCGAAGCATATCATCGCTGTAGAACCGCCGTTCGGATTGTCGATAATCCCATTCTCACGGATCGTTAGGAACCTCTGGGTCTGCAGAGGGACTTCGGTTCCCTCTGTATTCTGTACCGTATGTTCCATGGGGAGTGCTCTGAGGAATTGTTCGAGATGATACCGACATCTCGTTTTTACCATCGCACCGCCCGCCACCGGAGTAGAGTTCATCCATACTACCTGGAGATACTACGTTCATCCACAATGCTATTCCAGAGGTCTTTTTTGCCACGTACCATCCGGCTATGGAATGAGCTCCCCTCCACGGTGTTTCCCGAGCGCTATAATATGATGATATGTCCTTCTTCAAACGAGGCTTGTGGAGAGTATTAAACGGTAGGCAGCGGCTTGGCTCTGCCCCTGGCATTGCTGACGTCTATGAGCGCCGGTAACCACTCACCATCAGGTGGGCCGTATGCTCGTCTGCCTATACGGCAATAAAAAAAAAAAACCATAATCTGCTATGTGCAAAAACTCTATTTTGAATTAACGAGTAAAAACATTTTCGTATAAAATTCTATATGAAAGTGAATTTTTAAGAACTCAAATGAAATGAATTTTTAAGAACTCAAATGAAAGCTATAGATAAATATTAAAGTTAGATCAAGACTAAGACTGGACTATACGAAAAGTTCAAAAAGTAAAATTCTCAAAAAGTGCACGTAGCAGATTTTGGTTTTACAACGACGATATTCAAATTTTTTGTTAGTACCTATAACTAGATATTTTAATATTAATTTCTATAGAAACCCGACCCATGTATCATGGAAAACTTTACTGAATCAAACGAAAACCAATCAGCTGATGAATCACCTCTTCCGAATACTTCGAACATGTAACAGAATAGCGATAGCGATTAAAATTTGAATAAAACCAAAATTTTATCTATCAAGTTTTATTTTTGTTCATAATCTCTGGACACGATATATCTTTGAATGCAATGTTTGTGAGAAGGCATCTTGCTCGCGATCTGGTCTACCACTGTAGATGGCGGCGTTCCCTGAGCTATGTGACAGTAATCGCTACAGTACATAAACGGGGCGATGTTAGTTTGATAGGGATTGGGCGGGAAAGGTGCTAAGTCGAAAGATTCTCCATGTGACCATGATGCAAGCGACGAAGACGCAAATGGAATCTTGTATTTTTTCTTAGTTTCTGATTCAAAAACCCTAAGAGAATTAAAAAATTGTCAACACCTTGAAGCACTTTAGCCTAATGTAAAACACCCAGCATTTATAATGAGTGACATCAGAATTCATATCTGAGGTTAACTTTTTTTTCTAAGTAAGCACATATGTACGTAATAGGTAAAAGAACAACTTCCCCGACGGAAATACAAAATCACGTATAAAAGGAAACTGCCGATAGGTACGTGTGGATATGTATACACTTACGCCGACTTGCCTTTTTCTTATGCATCTTTGGATATCTCTAGTATTAGAACGTAACAAAAGTATCATAAAGTAAAGTATACTGTAAAATATCCATAAAGTATTATAACATTCAGGATACTCAAATATTTTATTAAAGCGAGCATCAGAATGCTTTTGACTGACAAATTTGGGGATCGCTGTTTAAGTGCGCTATAATCATCAGCTGTCGTCAGGAACAAGTAACATTACCCTCCGAACATGAATTTGATTTGTCAGCTCAGTGTGGTAAGAAATGTAAGCTTTTTACTTGCCCGGGTTAATTATTGCCATCAAAGGCCTACGTCAAACTTAACATCATCATGGTTCTTGAAAGATAATTTAATTAGGTACCCTTGGATATTATTAACTGGATTGTGGCAAGCGGCGACTTCTTTGCACTCTTTCTTAACGTGTATTCTGTCGTATACCGCTCTGTGTTGCTTGGACAATAATGGCATCCAGACTTCTTTGAGCCTTGGACCGAATCCTCGAACCTGCATATTGTCAACTGTTAGACGTTTAAGAAACAATAAAATAAAATCAGATGATTTTGAAATACTTGATGCTACATAAAATGAAATATCTATATTTTATGTATGTAAAAGATTACGGATGCTAATGACATGAAAATGCGGGGAGCATAACCTGATTTCGCTTCTACAAGTAAACAATCCACGCTAACCGCAGCAATATGTTTTTTAAACTAAAATTTTCAAACTACTGTTCTTTTTAATTTAACCTTCGGTGTATCGAATTCAGAATAAAAAGTAATATGGTCCTTTGCGCCAATCCCATACTGGTCTTCAGCAGAAAATGGCTTATGATATGTTCTATATGTAGACACATATGGGTCTAGTAGTCTCCTAAATCCTGCTGCGGTCTCCGGTATTATTGGAGCTTCGTTTCTGCCAGCTGCTACGACCTTTGAAATTGTAATTGAAATAATAAAATTTTCAAAGATTACCACAACTATAAGATAATTTATCATTCTAACCAAAAATCTTGTATAGATATAAAATATAGTTTTCATTTTTATTGATACCGTTAAATTATTATGGTTGATTTTGTTGAAAAAATTTGGTTACCTATAGTCATACTATACAAACACTGTTCACTAACAACGAAATTTTGTTGAATGTTTTTAAACTTATTAAGCATAGACTCACGTCAAAAATATATTCAGGATCGGGTGCCTTCACCGTGATTTCCTGGGGGACCGTGGCCGGCTTTGTCACACCCCTAAAAGTATCCTTCATTTCCGATATCATGATTGGTTGATTTATATTTTTTCCTTGTAACTAAAAAAACCGAAAATTCAACACAATTCTTAAATTATAGAACCATCAAACACTTATCTGTAAAACGTGACCCATGTTATTATCAAATTCAAAATTTATTACACGTTTCTCGACTCCGGTCATGAATATAACTCGGCGGCAATTTATGGAGCAGTCCGATCTTTCCATCGCCTTGTTCGGGTTCGGTTTCACGCAGTATTCACCTGTTGTCGTCTTGTATGTTTCCTTCTCGACGACCATGTCTCGTCCGGTAACTCTCTCTGGTAACGGGTCATCGATTTTCTAAGTAAAAACAAACTTTATAATAATACGATGGACTTTTGTCTGTTGTTGATAACCGATTAACTGAATATTACGGAATTCAGTATTTAGTCATATCAGTTTTTATTATATTTTTTTTATTGCTTAAATGGGTGGACGGGCTCACAGCCCACCTGGTGTTAAGTGGTTAGTGGAGCCCATACACATCCACAACGTAAATACGCCACCTACCTTGAGATATAAGTTCTAAGGTCTCAAGTATAGTTACAACGGCTGCCCCACCCTTCAAACCGAAACGCATTACTGCTTTATGGCAGGTCGGTGGTACCCACCCACGCGGATTCCCAAGAGGTCCTACCACCAACATTATTTGGCTATTTAAACTGAAGAACATTTGTACGGACTTGTGTCGCAACGAGGTGACCATTCAATAGAGCGCTTTGTGGTGTAAGGCATGATTGAGGGTAGGAGACGGCGCGGCAGATCACCGTTACGATGGACTGACCAAATAAAGGCAGCTCTAAGCGGTTCCATCAATGAGTGCACAAGCAAGGCCGCGGTACGCGAGGTATGGCGACGTCTTGTGAAGCACACCACTACCCGAATGAATGACCACGACCACTCTGCCAAGACTATAAAGGACTAAGAAGAAGAAATTAAAGAAATACATTTGGAGTTTTAGGATGACTGGTCACAAAAAAAAACATATTAGAATCTTGTAATAAACATGGAAAGAAAAAAAACATTTTTTTTATTTTTTTTATTGCTTAGATGGGTGGACGAGCTCACAGCCCACCTGGTGTTAAGCGATTACTGGAGCCCATAGACATCTACGACGTAAATGCGCCACCCACCTTGAGATATAAGTTCTTAGGTCTCAAGTATAGTTACAATGGCTGCTCCACCCTTCAAACCGAAACGTATTACTGCTTGACGGCAGAAATAGGTTGGGTGGTGGTACCTACTCAAGAGGACTTACAAGAGGTCCTACCACCATGATTAAAACATGATCAACCATGATCAAAGCATGATCAAACAGTAAAAGTATTCGATAAACACAAATTTAATTAAGGGGTAATATTGATAACTTATACGGATGTATTTCGATAATGAAAGTGGAAATCATACTGTATTAAAAGTACTTACGCAATCAAAACTGTGTGGAAGTGCCGGAATGTGACGAAGTCCAATACTGGTCGCTGTTCTCGTTTCATTACTGGAAAGTCTTAACGGAATATTGTATTGAATATTACCCCAAGTATTGACGTTTTTAATTAAAAGATCATCGAGAACCAAACGATTTTTTGAGGACATCTTAAAATCGAATACAATGTACAAAATGTGTAGGTAAATGCGTAAATAAACTTCAATATTATGACAATATTGATTCAAAGAGATTATGTATCATCACATGTTTTATTTTGTCAAACAGTTCAAAGTATTCTTTCAAGTCATTACGCTCATAAAAATAACAACATAATTGAAAATTAAATCAATATTTTAATTTCGTTAGAAAGTTCTAGAATACAGCAGAAAGCAGCTTCTTCATCGATCTTTTCTTTTTCTTGAAAGCCGGGTTCCTGCCTATATCGTGCCTATAGTCTACCACCTCAGAGGTTTGTATGTACATAGGTAGTAATACTTCATTCTCCGAAAGCCATTCTATGACGTAATCGGTGATCACTTCAATGTGATGGGATTTTGTGAACTCTGCGCGGATCTCGTTAATTGCTTTTCGTTCCTAGACAAAGTAAGAATTAATAATATAAAAATCTTATTTTAACATCTTTTACTGCCTTTTCTAACACAAGTTTCTCAATGATTTCTGATAGAAGACGCGGTATTCCCAAATGCCTTGAGGCGTCCTCGGTTATAATACACTCGTTTAAAAATGATCAGGGAATCTCCTCTATAGACCGGCGCCCACTACAACTCTTCGAATAAGCTGATCAAAGACGAACCGCAAGAATAATCTAAATGCTTGAATGAGGACAACTCTTCTTTGTCTCCACCTCATCCCACTAGGTGAGGTCGGCACAGCGAATTTTTCTATTCCATTCTCTTCTATCAACGACTCGTGGTAAAATGAACCTCTTGTGTACTGGTGATAGGACCTCTTGTGAGTCCGGGCGGGTGGGTACCACCACCCTGTCTATTTCTGCCGTGAAGCAGTAATCCGTTTCGGTTTGAAGGGTGGGGCAGCCGTTTTAACTATACTTGAAACCTTAGAACTTATATCTCAAGGTGGGTGGCGCATTTGCGTGATGTCTATGGGCTTCAGCAACCACTTAACACCAGGTGGGCTCTGAGCTCGTCCAGCCATCTAAGCAATAAAAAAAAATAAAAAAAAAACAGCCGCCATCTCAACACTCACTTCCTTCTCTCTCTCATATCGTCATTCACACACTCCATCCTTGTCTTCTTTGGTCGATCTCTTCCCCCTCTACGTTGCACTACCATTTCCATACATCTCCTCTCTACGCATCACATGTCCATACCACGATAACCGGAATGCTGAATGAGGACATTTACAGTATTTATTTATTATACTCGAGATTATTTACCTGGTCATCATAAATTCTTTGTCCCATACCATACAGTGCTTCCATCACAGTTTCACCGCTACTTTGGCCCTAATTAAAAAAATTAATATTTTTTGAATAATAATTACAAATTCGATTTGATAACATGAAATGGCATGTAAAACTAGTTTTTTTTTGTTTAAATTTGTTTTTTTGTTTTTATGGCGTAGGTTGATGGAAGAGCTCACAGCCTACCTGGTGTTAATTTGTTACTGGAGCACATAGACATTTACAACGTAAATGCCGCCACCCACCTTGAGATATGAGTTCGAAGGTCTCAATGTAGTCAATATGTAGTTACAACGGCTGCCCCACCCTTCAAACCGAAAAGTATTACTGCTTCACGGCAGAAATAGGCAGTGTGGTGGTATCTACCCGTGCGGACTCACAAGACGTCCTGCCACCAGTTATTACGTAGATTAATAATTTATTAATAATAATAAAATAAAAAATATGTATTAATTTTGCGGGTTTGATTTTTACTACACGATGTTATTCCTGCACCATGGAAGTCAATCGTGAACATTTGTTAAGTAGGTACGTATTTCATTAGGAAAATTGGTACCCGCCGGCGTGATTCGAACACCGGTGCATGGCTAGATACGAATGCATCGGACGTCTTATCTTTTAGACCACGATGACTTCATCATTACAATTCATTCATTTCTATCAAGTTTCTATCACTAAAAGTAAGTCTAACTAATTTTTTTTTGTACAATTTTTGTACATACATATATTTTTTTATATTTATTCTAAGAATATAAAGTATTAAAGACATGACCTAAAGGTCTTAGTTACCAGGTCATAATACCTTAAAAAAACTGACATTTAAAACTTGCGTGCGATGTTTAACAATAATTAATGTATATTCGAAAAATCACTCATAATTATACAGCTCGGACAGTACATTTAAGACTTCGACCACACGTCTTAAGATGGTGATAAGTCATGATGTCCATAGGCACTAGTAAAGCGAATAATAAATAAACTTAATCAACAACGCGAAGTACCTTCGGCAAGAGTTCTTTGACCATAGCGAATAACTCGTCAGTCTGTTGATGATACAAAAAGTACGCCCACGGCGAACTGAAGTATTCGTAGAAATTGTCAATCTTCTTCGTCTGAACGAAAATCACATTGTCATGGTTACATCGTTAAATTACACAATGGACACTAATTATTATCATCGCGTTGTACGTTCGAACCGTATCTCGCAATAACAGAAATATTTTTTAGTATTACGCTATCGTCTTATAGCATCTTAATTATTTTCCTTATATTTTTATTCTCCTACATCATACCGAAGACCTAGTAATTACCACTAATTTGTTAATCGAACAACCAACCTATAAAAAAAAAAGGGTACGTGTACTTATGTACGCGCGTAAGAAGTTATACTTTATTTTTATTTAATTTATTTCTAATTTTTCATTTAAATTTTAATCAATTTGAAAATAAATCGATTAAGCAACATCCTCAAACACGCATATTGGACATCCCTTTTCTTGACATCGTATAAATTCGGTAATTCTCAGTACGGTTCGGAAAGTTCACCTGCGGCTATATTCATAGCCAAGTTACGTCGGTCGTATTGTAATGACCGATTTAGTGGGCAACTTCATTTCTGTTAATTTTGTGTCACGGTGCGCGCGCATCGTGAAATTTCACTCTCATCAATTTTTCATAACGCGCCTAAAGAAGTAACTTCAAAAATATATTTACTAACAATCACGCCACGTTAACTGGTCCCGTACTAATTTCGTAAAGAACTTGTGTTACAGGTACCAGATAACGGAAATAAATGTAAGATTTTTTATTATACACATACATATATATAATATACATCCATAACCCTGGAAAATACATTTTATATTTATCATACAAAAATCTTCCCTTGGGGGGATTCGAACCCGCGACCCCCTTATGTAGTGGCCACTTACCACTACACCAGACGGCCGACCTATAGATCATTCGTGTGTGAGCTTTTGTTGTAACCCGACAGGGGTACTCGTCTGATGCATTCCACGATCACGATCACCATATCACGGGCAGCGGCATTCAATATGAGAGGTCTATGGGCAGCGGCCACTCTAGAAGCTATTCTGGTTACACAGGGCTGATAAGCGAGCTCACGTGGGTTCAGCGTGAGAGACTGCTAACATCTGAACTAGCAACAGTAGTGCTTCGTTGAATACGCCAGCGGATCGGAATAGCGACTCATCGAGAAGATCTGGTGAAAAACGCAATGGGTTGTGTCTGTGGATTGAGTTCCACGTGAACCCTTCGCCGCATTCGACGAATTCGACAAGACCAATAACCGGTCGTTGCAATGCCCAGGTGCTACGTTTCTGGGTGTATTCTTGACCTCACCCGGAACCCAAAGGCTGGACCGAATAATGCAGAGTAGTACTTTAGTGGGTCACTTAGACAACAACCAAAAGATAAAAATCTTCAGTGGCTCTAGTCCGAAAAGGCGCAGTCCCAGGGACTGAGTATTACCGTATTAAAAAAAAACATGTTTTTTTATTAGCAAAGGTTTCAAATAAACAAGTCCTACCTCTATATGATATTAATTATTAAAAAGTTTAGCTTACTTACAGTGAACCTCACATGAACATTATTCAAAACAACAGCAGATAAACCAAATATGTTTTTGAATTTTTCTATCGAATACGGTTTGCTGCTTAGACACGTTATACCGTCCACAATCATATTATTATTTAGATGCAACTTAAAATAGCCACTTTTGAAAGTCTCCATTACGAAACCCTGGAAATAATGACGAAATATAAGAGAAGTTGATTCAAAACAAATACCATACATTTTACTTAAACTTTTACTCACATAAGTGGGCAGAATTTTTATAGGGGGAGTATTCTAAGTTGGCACCGGTAGCTACCACTATCCTGCCTATTTATGTCGCAAAGCGGTCACGCGTACAAGTTTGAAGGGTATAATATTTATTATTTATTTAATTAGCTGTACCGACAAATTGATAATTAAGATCAGTGAACCAACAAGATACTGGATAAATATAAATTATATATATTATAGCTTATTATATTAACAAACGACAGTATAATAATTGACAACATCAACAAATAACAACAAAAAACTTAAAAAATAACACGATATATGTAGGATGTACATACAACTAAAATTTATTATTTATTTTTCGGGCAGGGAGCCGATCCTCCTACGAGGTATCCGCGCCTAGAGGGCACGCGGGGTATGCGCGACTTGGCCTTTTGATGTTGGGAGCTGACCGCGGGCCCAAGGATATTCAATTAAGACTACTGCCTTATGTCTGAAGATCAGTGGCGGTAGATGAGTTGTGGTGATTCACATTGGGAGATTCAGTAACCATTTAACACAACGTGAACCGTGAGTTTTACTCATCGATAATAAAGCCACAGCTACAATACAATGTAACGATGCTGTTTATTTTACCACTGAAGTAGGGATGATCGATATTCATCGACGTTGAATAAACATCGATGTTTAGCTGGATAACGAAAAACGATGCCTAGAAAACGATGGAAACGATCGAAACGATCGAAACGATGGAAACGATCGCATTATCGGAACGTCCATATATCAATTAATTTATTAGGACCATCTAACGGTGGATGTACTTTCTAGCTAGTGAGTCCCTAGATAGTACAACTATTTTAAACTAGAGAATTAACGTAATCGAAGTAAGCCGTACTACGTAAATGTGTTTGGAAGAAAATGTAAATTGTGAAGTGTGATGTCGGAGTCAAGTCCAATAATTAAACGCCCATTTATAATCCGTAAAACGTAGTTTTAATTAATAAACACGTATAATAAATAAAATAAACAGTTTTATTTCCTACCAAAAGCATCGATGTTTTTAGATATCGATCTTTTGCTATCGATGTTTATCGTATATCGATACTTTTAAATCGATGTTAACATCGATGCTTTTCTAATATCGATCATCGCTACACTGAAGCTTGAGAGTGAATCGATAATCTAACGCCTTGACCGCGACTAGACGTATTTCCACTTCCGTACAGACCTTTCTATCTACTTTTATTGCCATTATAACCGCGGCTTAAGTCTACGTGACCGTCACATGAAGCGTTTAAACTAACATTGAATTGCATCGTTTGAACGTAATGATGAGGTATTTTTTTCCCAGGCGCCCGAACCTCCAAGTACTGCAGACCACCGGGCAGAAGGCAATATGTCACTAACGGTTTCTTGAATACCGGCAGTTGCATTTCTGATATTTCTTCGTAACTGGAATTATATATAATTTTTTTTATTGCTTAGATGGGTGGGCGAGCTCACAGCCCACCTGGTGTTAAGTGGATATTGGAGCCCATAGACATCTACAACGTAAATGCGCCACCCACCTTGAGATATATGTAGTTCTAAAGTAAAGTCACAACGGCTACTCCACCCTTCAAACCGAAACGCATTGCTGCTTCACTGTAAAAATAGGTGGGGCGGTGGTACCTACCCGTGCGGACTCATAAGAGATCTTACCACCAGTAAGTTATAATAAACAAATTAACATTACAGTAGGATATAGATAAAATTCTCTAATATTATCAATGTCAGTCCTTGTTTTAGTCAATTTTCACACTTTTTTTTTTAACTACTAAACGTCAAACTCCCTAAAAAATGTCCCCTGACATAGGTACGTTTTGTTCTAATTTCCTAATAGATTCTGACAGAATATTGTTCTTTATAACGTTGACTATAATATCAGGTCATTATTGACCCGAGACGAACTTTTATACAGTGTGCTTGTTCAAAATAGCGCTATTTGTTTAGCTGCCTACAATTTTTTTCCCATTCCCCCTTAAAATTAGTCTTAAAGAGCTTCGCAATCAAAGATTAGTGATCACAAAAAATGTCTTGTGACAAATTTGATTTTATAACACGCTGTAATAAGGTTTCCCTTTGCATCTATAATTGTGTAATGCAACGACTGAAAGCAAAATAATGTAGGGTTTGTAGAGAGATCATGTTAATTAGAAATAGACAAAGTCCTTAATTTTTTGCGTACAATTAGTTTTTTGCGCAAATACAGATCAATTTGTAGCATATTTACATTGGAAGTCATATTTTAGAGTTTTATAAAAATTAGAATTGAGACGTGATTTTTCCCCGACAAAAATAACCTAGGACATATTATATAATATAAGTACTAATACTAATACTTCCACTGATAATCCATCAACTTCTGCTTTAGAAAAAAATACGTCTATTCGTTATTTCTCTGTTACGTGAAAGGAGCCACCTAGCATTTTATTGCTCCTCATTTATTGTTCAAACCCATTTATTCACTTAAATCCGTACTAACGTTAGAGATTTGTGTGACGAAACCGATTGTCTTGCTGCAGTTTCAATTACAGAGTCCCGTTTTAAAAGAATATCTGATTTTGGAGTAGAACTGGAATTGGTGAATAGAGGGTCTAACTCGTCTTGAATTTGAAATCCCAGCTGCAAATTATTTGCATCAGTACGATTTGTGATAACATTTGAAAAGATAATTAATAAAAAAGGATGGAACACATGGACAAGTGTAATTTTCATTAATATCTGAATGTCGAGTTCAAAAACTTACAGGCTCTTAATAGTAAATAATTATCATTAGAGTTTTGTAAATTATTCCCGCGCTTTGTGTTGCCAAGGCAATAAAAGATAAGAAAAAATATAGAAGATCATAAAAATAACAAGCTTTACACAATACCTTTTCTCCTATCTCATAAGAGTCATAATACTTCTGTTTGTAAGATTCAGCATAGTATTTCCTGCAATATGCCGTAGCCGGTCCGGCGGCATAGATATTGGGATCTTTCGTTCTAAATTTATTGTCTATTAAAATACCGTTATCGTAAACGATTCCACTTTTATTAATAGCTGGAAGACGAATTTTAATTACGAAGAAAAACAAAACTAATTTCAGTTTAAGTTTTAGTAAATCAGACAAAAAAATAAATGATAAAATCTCAGTTCTTTACCTATGTACGCTTGAGTATTAATTCCTCTCTTTCCATAATAGAAGAAAGCAGCACAATCTAATCTCACCCGTTTATATTGTGATATGAAATCCACACGAGTGACCAGTTCATCATAATCAATTTCCCAATTATCAAAATAATACCCACTGTAAACGTCAATACCTAGATTTTCTAACACCTCTTGTACGGTTCGATCGACCTGACATTTAAAATATTAATTATTTTATTTATTGAGATTAAAATTGTCGTAAGACTATCATTAAGCAGTTGATCTGATTTTGATAAATCTAGGATTAGGAACATTTAATATTTTGGCCAGCCGCATGCATACAATTGCAAAAAGAATGCAAACAGATAGGTTGTGCTATCTGCTAAATATGACTTCATCACGACCAAATCCTATCAATATTCGTTTTTTTTATTTTTTATTGCTTATATGGGTAGACGAGCTCACAGCCCACCTAGTGTTAAGTGGTTACTGGAGCCCATGGACATCTACAACGTAAATGAGCCACCGACCTTGAGATATAAGTTCTAAGATCTCAGTATAGTTACAACGACTGCTCTACCCTTCAAACCGAAACGCATTACTGCTTCACGGCAGAAATAGGCAGGGCGGTGGTACCTACCCGCGCGGACTCACAAGAGGTCCTACCACCAGTATTTATTACGCATTCAGTTAATTCAAAGGTTATATTACAGTCGATAATTTTTCAATTTTAAATATACTCGTAACAATAGTTTTTCGAATGATTATAATCAAAACGCATTGGATTTTTTTTTTGTCGAACAAATATCGAATCGATGATTTAAGTAATTAACTAAATTCCCATAAACGTATGTCAAATGCTTATTTAAGGTATCTTGCTTTACTTATACAAAAATAAATTATAGTTTAAAAAAACTAACAAAATACGCTTTTATAGAAAATTCATATAAAAAATAGAAAATAAATTTTAATAAATTCAAATTAAAAAAGTGTAGCGTGAGGTGCTTTTCATGATATTATCAAAATAACCCTTCTACTCATATCTGTTCATAAAATATTTATAACTACTGATACCAAGCACCCCACGCTTTCTTTTACAATAAAATATTTTTTTCTTACACTATTTTTAATTCAATATCATTAAAAAATAATTATATTTTTTAGTTGGATTTTCTATAAAAGCGTATTTTATTAGTTTTTTTAAACTATTATTTATTTTTCATTTTTTAGTAAATTTTTTTTTTCCATTTTTTTAAATATTGAATTGTCATCGGTCCTTAACAAGTATATTAAATTTCGAGTTAATCCGACGTTTTGAAGGGGGTCAAAATCATGTTCAAAGACTCCGTTACATAATAACATACATACGTCTGAAGCTAATAAAAGCGTATCAAAAAGAACAATGATCTCAATAGCCTTACATAAACGTTACAAAAAATAGGGACCCTTGTTTTCGTATTATTTTCAGGCGGAAACGGTTCTACAAACACTATATTCTCAGCTGGTACTTTTGAATCCAATAACGCAGTCAAACAACAATACGCCTGGATTTTCGCACCGTACACTATTATTTTTGATGAAAAATCTATAAGAATTGAATACACCAAATTAATATTTTTTTATTTACATTCTATATAATACCTTTAATAATAATTTAAGGTATTTATGAATGAGTAGACTACTTAATTGTTATAAATGCGTGAAACCCCTTCTTAGGAGTGGGATTTAATTAGTCTCTTTTTCAGGATTCAGATTCAGATCTTTATACCGAATTTCATAAAAATCACTTCAGAGATTTAGACTTAAATACGTTACAAACACAGAGAGATACCTTTGTATAAATAGTATATATACGCGATAAATACACACCACATACAAGCCAAAACGCAGAAAAAGCTGAATTTAAAACATATTAAATAACTTAAACTAAATAAAACTATATTTCTTGTTGGCTAACCTGACTTATAGTTCCAAGTCGAGTCCTGTACGTATTTCAAAGCCCTTTTAGCTTCAACGGAATTATTGATAATGAACACGTTCTCAGGTGTGACATTTGGATCTATTTGATTTTCGAGAGCATCATGACTTAGTTTGTCCATTCTTATGTATGTCGGTGTCTTGCCGAGACTAAAATTGAGTATAGAATAATACTTTCTTCCAGTCATCTTTTATAGTGTATGTACTATATTTTTATATACTTTATAACACATCAACAATGCATAACGAGATATATGCGACCTTCGGTATATGATGGTAGGTCGTCTTGTGTGTGAGTCCGCACGGGTAGATACCACCACGGCCACCATCCTGCCTATTTCTGCCATGAAGCAATAATGCGTTTCAGTTTGAAAGGGCAGCCATTAAACCTGCTGTTAAAACTGAGAGCTTAGAACTCATGTCTTGAGGTGGGTGGTGACATTTACTTTGTAGATGTCTGTGGGCTCCGGTAGCCACTTAACCAGGTGGGTCGTGAGCCCTCACACCGGTCTAACCAATAAAAAAAATTGTACTTATTACCATCGAAGGTAGGCCAGCCTGCGATCTATCTGATTGTAAGTGAAATACTGATACAGTCTTTGAAATGTGCCTGCCAATATTTCACTTGACTGTATCACTAAAATATTTTGTGTCTATAATTATATTATGATATAACGTATTATTCAATATTTCGTTAAAAATTTATATGTTCACAAACTTCTGCAAAACCATGTTCGTAAAGTAAAGTTCAAACTACAAATAGCTACAAAAGAAAACAATCCTCATTTTAAATAAGGAAAAATATCTTTACGCTTATATAAACGCATTTGAAGTTGAACTTACGCAATATTACGTTCTTTTTCTAATAAAGGCTCCAAGTAATTTGGGTGTTGAAATTGTTTTCCGAACATCAGAAATAGATTATCGTAATAAATTCTATCACCATTTGACAATACAATGTATTTTGTATTCCTAGAAATGATTAAAAGTTAAAAAAGTATAAAAGAAAATCATGGATATTTTACCATTTCGGGATTGTTTATAATTTTGTAAACATTAAACTTTGTTGAAATACTAGTCTTCGCTCGACAATATAAACATATAGTCCAAAGTGAATGTTTGGGGATCATGTACTGCTAGACGTGCCCCGCGAACTTTCCTGTGTTTAATTTGTAATTAAGAGAAAATACAGAAGAGAAAAACACACGTTGCATGTTCCAAAGATAAAGAGTTGCTTGTGTTACTCTCTAGTTTATAAACAGCCAATCAATTTTGAAGTCGTCGTGGCCTAAAGGATAAGGCGTCCGGTGCATTCGTGTTGAGCGATGCACTGGTGTTCGAAGGGTGGGGCAGCCATTGTATCTATACTTGAGACCTTAGAACTTATATCTTAAGGTGGGTAGCGCGTTTACGTTGTACATGTCTATGGGCTCCAGTAACCACTTAACACCAGGTGGGCTGTGAGCTCGTCCACCCATCCAAACCATAAAAAAAAGATCCGTTGGTACGTAAAATTACGAACTAACAAACATATCGTTGCATTTTTTAGCAGATACACCTGGTGTTGTCCGGTTCATGATAAAAGGTATCTTCCGTGTTTTTTCCTGCCTATGAACTATATTCGTGCGTGATTATTACGGCATTTATGTTCGTACTTTTTGAAACGATCCAAACTACGAGAGTATCACGAATAAAGTATATTAAATGTACTTTTCAATATCCACCAAAGTTCCATGAACCACATTCACATAATAAGTATAAGGTATGCTTTTCAAATGTTTATCCGTCGTATTGTTTTGTGTCGGGAACACCATTTCGGCGATGGGCTTCGATTGTTTCGTGTATGGCAGACCGTTCGGTGAGACCAAAGTGACGTTAGTGAATAAGAGATATGACGAGGAATCACTGCAAACAATTATTCTCAGTAAGATTTTCCAAGGGGAGGGTTTTTTTTGGTCAGGAGGAAATCGCTGGACTCCCACCCTCGGAGTCGAAAACCGACTAAAACCTCATGTCGCCCAACAACCCACGTCCTAGCTTCGCATGAGACAGAACTCATAAAAAGGCAAAGGGGGAAAGTGAAGCGTTTAGTGCGGAGCACATCTCTCCCATCACCCTCCCCCTCGGGACGCCGGACCAGCGGTCGTCGGCGCCACGACCACCAGCCCTCTAGGTCAAAGGGGAGGGATAGACTAGTTCTTTGCGTGGGCAGCATAATTATTTTGTGTGTAATCTGCCTTAGTCTGCTACATGAAATTAGCACAATGCGTGTGTTCTTTCATTTGGCTTACACTACTAACACTCCAACTCAGATTTTAATTTGTATTTCGCCTCTAAGATGTTTCGGGGGGTTGATGTTTTCTGAATCGAATGGGTAATTCTAAATTAACCTAAATTCCTGAAAAGTCTATGGTGTTAAAGACGAAATTTGGGTGGATTTGTGGTATAGGTATGAGGTTACTATAGTCTTTGAACTGAAGCTAATTGGCTAATTAGTCTCAAACGAAAACACGAACTTCTTAGGTTATACTGAGGTAATCTTTCGTAAACGTATAAGCAGTGATTATGAGCGTTCTATTCTATAATATTATAACGCTAACCTCATTTATTACGTTGGACTGCGGCACGTTGTGATGTCTATGAAATCCGATATCTTTTTAATACTAGGTGAGGCGTGAGATCTTTGGCCCGTCTGATACAATAGTCAAAAATTACAAGAAGATATAATGAAATCACAATAACTAATTTTCTTACTTTCGCTTCGGCACTATTTAGAGTTTTTTAGCCTTAATTTATCTTTACTTAAAATTTATATATTTACATCATTTTGTACATTTTATATGCAGTATAAAATACTTTACTTTACCTAAATAATAAAGAATTCAGAAAGGACATTGCAGTTTTTGAAGCACCCACGACTACTATACGTGTTGTTACGTACAACATTGGTACACTGGTCAGTTTTTTCGGCAAAAACCAGACGCTAAACGTGATTCTGAAAATACAAATTAAAACAGCTTCTTTGTTTTTTCTATAAAAAAAGAAACTCACGTTTGTCGTAATGTATTGGTATCAATATACAAAGGTTCACCGAAACACGTATGTACCACGTGCTCTCAATGGAAACATCCTCATAAAAGGCAATTCTCATACAATTTTTAATTTCTATTTGAATGGTGACTAAGTTCTAGTAGACACTGGCTCTAGTGAAAATAATTGTTTTATCCATTTAGCGTAATAAATAAATTGCGTTTTTTTTTCAAAATTACATTTATGTGCATTTAAAAATAACTTTAAAAAAAGTTCTATTAAAAAAAATGTTTCCTCTTTGATCTATAATTTAAATGAGACTGTTTTAAATCACTCGCGTTTGTCACTGCATATGGTAGTTTGAGTTCTACGAATAATAAAACTATTAGTTTTTTTACGAATAATAAAAACTAACAGTGAATAAAAGTACGAACTACTAATTACTGAAAACTACTAGTTTTATTATTCGTACTTTGAGTTATTTCTCTTAAATTACTGTTATCGTTTTATGGTAAAATATTAAATCCGCCAAATATTTACATTTTGCATAAAAAAATAACGAGTGCCTATAAATATCCTAAAACCTTAAAACATTAAGATGATCTGGTTATGAGGTGGTAAGGTGAAAATAGATCAAGGTATTCTATAGGATGTACCGAATTTACAGTTTACGCAACAAAAAATAAAAACAAATCATTTTCTATCGATACTGAAGAGACGCATCTCTACAATACTTTTTTTTAGTTAAAGTAAATATAGCCAGTTACGTTTTATTCGTTAAATCACATTTGAAATCTGGTATAACATAGTCTACGGCTGACTCTAAAGGCATCAATGGAATCATCACTGACGCTAATGAATTGGCTTTCTTCATCACCTGCAAAATTATAATACAATATTCTAAATTATAATTTAATACTTACTTATAATATTACATTTCATTTGGTTGTGTATATAAATCTATTGAAATTTTCCAATATTATCTTTCAGCTTATGCAAATAAAATTTAAAAGTATTGTTCCGAAATCAATTTTTTTTTCAAATTTCCTAAGAGATTTTAAAATCGAATACTCGAAATTATCAGTTTCTTTGAAAAACACTACATAAGCTTTATTATAATTGGATTTTTTTGGAAAATTAGCACTAAAATTAATGCCAGTTGACTCACCCATTTATTTCTGTAACCCGTCAACCAAATCAAGGCACTGGCTCCAGACAATCGCATGATATCTCTTGCGAAAAATCGGAAATGTGGTTCGAAAACTGAATAAGATAATACCATTTTCAAAGTAGTAAAACCGCATTGCATTCCTTTTTCCTTGCAGTGATATTTATGTGTATGATACGAGCTAATGTTGAATTTACCTCTGAAATAATCTATATTTTCTGGCGGCCTAAAAATTATAATATGGTTAGAAGCACCTCGTGGCTTAAGAAATCAAGCTGTATTTTCCAACCAATAAAAAGTTCCTTAATCGTCTTACTGGTTTACGAACTAAAAGTCGGTTTCTTAATCGTTTTCTAAGTAAAATCACGAACCGACAAACATACTGTTGTATTTATCATGGAAAATATATATTGTCAGAATCAACTATGGTAGACGAATTCATTTTGTAACGTAGATATAACAACAAAAAATAAATATAAATTCTAATTCAAAATCTTATATTTAGTCACTAACTCTAAAATAGCCACTCCTACAACAGTCAAGCCACTCATCATAACATATGAAATATGATTTCTTGTACAGGAAATACTCTTTTCAATTGTCCTTATAGTTTCCTTGTAATCCAAATTCTGGCACATTCTACATATCTCTGGGATATCGATTAATTCAGCTTGACGAACTCGTAATTTTCTGTAAGCATTCAATGTATGCTGTCAAGCCGATTGTTCCTTGCTGGATGTCTTGTTGTTCTCTTCAATGAAACGATTTGGATTTTTTTTTTCGTATTTACAGGTTTATTAAAAGATTAAAACTGTAGAATAAATAATAATGAAGTGCAATATTGTAGTAGATAATGTAATCGTTAAAGATGTATATGTGTTCCCGATCGCTCGATGAAGTGAAGCTCGGGGGTGGGCGAGAATAAAAACTTGTTTAGAGGGGGATTTAGAGATCCTTAACACCGATAAACCTACAAAACTGTCGTGGCCCTCAAGAAATCTACTTTACATTCATACATAATGTTTTGCTTAAATTATCAACAGATATTTTGTATTTACCTACTGCTGTACAAAATGACTGCTCTGCTCTTTGTACCATCAACTTCCATTTTTTCATTTTCTAGTTACTTGGATCCTATTAGTATCGGTAAACGTTTGATATATACTAGCTGACAGATTATGTCATTGTGCTAACGCTAAGATTTAGGATTTACGAATTAATCAGAAATTAAAAATTTCTAGTAAACATTTTTATTTATTGTTCATTATACACAGAAAAACATTTATATTGAAGAGTATGAACTGCGAACTTCATTAATTAATGACTTTTCTGCCACCAAGCCAAAGAAAGACATATTTTAAAGATCAGTAAATTATAAGACAATAGATACATAACTATACATTACTAAAGATTTCCTCAACCTCACCTGCACGCGCGACTGCGACGACTAGTAGTCGTGGTGCTCCCTCCTAGACAACGGACGAGGCAATGGCGACCGAACAGTGGCGGGATAACCATATCCCCAGCTGGACAATCAGCTGGATGAGGCTGCAGCGGCCTAGGGGGCTAAATCCCCTCTAAAAAGTTCTGGGACGGAAAGGAATGGGAAGCTACCGTTACTATTTTTCCCAAGAAAACCACCATGAGAAAAGTCAAAAAGAAGTTTAGTATGTCGAGCGCTCCGACTGACTCTCGGCGCCAGGACGAGTCCGGGTCTCCTGGTGTGAAGTTGGTTACCGGCTATAAGCCAGTGCGTCATCAGGCTGCTTATAGAAATTGGGTTACTGTTGACTCAAATACTAGTACCACAGGGCGATTAGGCCATAAACAAATCCTTAATGTTGGCACCTGGAATATTCGCGGACTCTTGAGACCTGGGAAAATCGAAATAGTTTGCAGAGAGATGGAAAGTTGTGACCTGGATGTGATGGGCTTAAGTGAGACTCACCTCAGAGAGTCCGGTCATCTTGTCATGGCATCGGGTAAGCTGAGACTCAGTGCAGGTAATCCAGAAAACAGCTTCAGCGGCGTTGGGTTTCTAGTATCAAAGAGAATGCGTGGCAGGATGATCGGGTACAATGCAGTCAATGACAGAATCATTGCACTAAAACTATCTGCCCACCCTTATCCCATCAACATCGTACAAGTATATGCACCGACCTCGAATTCAAACCAGGATGAAATAGACTCTTTCTACAACAGCTTGGGGAAAGTCTACCAAGATATCCCAAAGAAGGAAGTCACAATTCTCATGGGAGATCTCAATGCCAAGATAGGCAATACGCTAATGGATGACCATGTTCGTGGCATAGTCGGGAAATTCGGGTTAGGGACTCGTAACGAGCGAGGGCAGTTACTCCTCGACTTCTGTGCGGAAAACAATGTTTCAATCATGAACACCCAGTTCCAGCATCATCCTCGAAGGTTGTATACATGGATCTCCCCTAACGGTCAACATAGAAATCAGATTGACTATGTCATGATAGGGAAACGATGGAAATCATCTGTCCTGAATGTTAAGACGAGACCAGGTGCAGATTGTGGCAGTGACCACCAACTACTTGTTGCAAAAGTTAAAATCCGTCTTAAGTCAATCAAACAGCAGAAACTTAGGAAGGTGGTGGACATATCGGGTCGAGCACAGGAGTTGTTTGCCAATGCCATTAAGGAGCGGTTGCGTGATTTTGCCGTAGATCCCTTCGACTCTGCAAATGTTACCTGGGAACAGTTGAAACAGGTAACCTTGCAGACAGCGAGCGAGGTCGTCGGAACACAAGCAATAGAACAACCTAAATCACCTTGGATGTCCGAAGAAACGTGGTCAGCTATCGTCAGAAGAAAAGCCCGAAAGGAGGATGGTCTTACGACTGACGCAGATAAGCATGAGTACAGACTGCTGCATCATGAAGTCCAAAGACTTTGCAGACGTGACAGAGATGCCTATATAAATGCTGTCTGCGATGACATTCAAAGGGATTCTGAACGCATGCATTCTAAGGACATGTTCCGCAGAGTGAAGCTGTTGGCCAAAGAGTACAAGCTGAAAACCTGGACTATTGAGGACGACCGTGGTAACCTCATAATTGACAGGCAGGCTGCGCTAGACAGATGGAGGAGATACAGCGAACAGCTATATTGTGAAAAGGGCTGCAATGATATCGAAGAAAGGGTGGACTATAACCAACATGAGCCAGATATCCTTCTTCAAGAAGTTGAGGCAGCAATCAATAGGCTGAAGCAAAAAGCATGCGGAAGGGACAGCGTAACCGCTCTAATGTTAAAGAGCCTAGGCTCGGATGGTACCAAGATTTTACACTCCATTTGCCAGAAAGTATGGCGTACTGGCCAGTGGCCTGAAGACTGGACGGAATCAATATTAATTCCTCTCCATAAAAAAGGCTCCACACGCAAATGTGAGAACTACAGGACTATCTCCATAATCTCGCATGCTAGTAAAATTCTCCTCCATATTATCAATAAAAGACTGGAGAGTTTTATCAGTAGGCAAATCGCAAAAGAGCAAGCAGGTTTTGTTAGGGGTCGAGGAACCAGAGAGCAGATCTTAAACATAAGGCAGTTGATCGAAAAGGCAAGGGAGTTCAACGTCCCGATGGCTCTCTGCTTCATTGACTACGCCAAGGCTTTTGACTGCATCAACTGGAAGAAAATGTTCGACGTGATGCAAGAGATGGGAATACCGGACCACCTCGTCTCCCTTGTTCAGACTCTATATATGGATGGAATTACGAGAGTCAGAATGAACAATGAGTTTTCCCATCCATTTAAGCCCGAACGTGGAGTCAGACAGGGGTGTATTCTCTCCCCACAACTCTTCAACCTCATCGGTGAACACATTATGAGGCTCGTTCTGGAGAACTGGGAGTGGGGTATCCGTGTAGGAGGCCACCGAATTAATAATCTTCGTTTCGCTGATGATACCACTATAATCGGTACCTCGGAGCGAGAGCTGCATGAGCTTCTGAGGAGAGTGGAAGTCGTTAGCAAAGATTACGGACTTCGCATCAACCGATCCAAAACGAAATTGATGTTTGTCGATAGAGCTGGCACAATGACACGCACTCACGAACTGCGTGACCTGGACGTGGTGCAGGAATTTGTGTACTTGGGGTCATTAATATCCAGTGACGGTGATTGTGACAGGGAGGTGGTCAGGAGGGCCCAGATGTCAAAATCAGCCGTGAAGCGATTGGAGAAGATTTGGAGAAATCGCAGCATAAGCAAAAAAACTAAGATAAAGCTCATGAGAACCCTTATCTTCTCCATATTCTTGTACGCTTCTGAGACGTGGACCCTCAAGGGCCGTACCCGATCGAGAATTGACGCATTTGAAATGTGGTGTTGGCGCAAAATGTTGGGCGTATCATGGACGGAGCGCCGAACAAATGTGTCAATTCTCGAGGAGCTAAACGTCAAGACCCGTCTATCTGCAATTTGTATGCAGCGTCTCCTCAAGTACTTCGGACACGTGGCCCGACAAAATCCTGAGAACTTGGAAAAATTAATAGTTGTAGGTCACGTAAAAGGAAAGAGAAGTCAAGGAAGATTGCCAACCAGGTGGACGGACATTATCAGGGAGGCCACAAACACCAGCGTCCCGGGCGCCATTAAGCAGGCCGAATGCAGGCAGCATTGGAGGAAGCTGGTGCAAAAACTGGACCAAGGTGGTCACGACCCTCAGTAATGAGGAAACGACAGAGAAGAAGAAGAAGTACAAAATGATGTTGTTTTATTTTATTGTCCTATAGACATACGAGCATACCGTTCATCTGATCGTGAGTAATTATTATCCATGATAATGGATATTATCAACGCCAGCGAGACAGCCAAGCCGTACGTAGCATACCACCGTAAAAGCTCCTTATTCGCGCTTCCTTCATTCAAATTTTCACCATTTGCAGATAAACAAAATTCACAAACACATTGATAAAAAGGGTTCCAATATATCGTCGCTGTCAAACCAAAATCTGCTATGTGCAAAAACTTTATTTTGAATTAAGGAATAAAAACATTTTCGTATAAAAATTTATATGAAAGTGAATTTTTAAAAACTATATCAAATAAAAGCTATAGATAAATATTAAAGCTATAGACACATAACTTTTTTTTTATACGGCAGATAGGGCTGTGAACTATACGAAAAGGTCAAAAGGTAAAAATCTCAAAAATTGCACATAGCAGATTTTGGTTTGACAACGACGATAAAATATAAGAATCTAACCGATTATCGACATAACAATCCAACCGATTATCCTTTGTAAAACCGAACGGCGACGTCTGGTGAAGCGCACCATTACCCGAAATGATGACAACGACCACTCTGCCAAGAGTGCATACGACTGAGAAGAATACCCCGCGAATAAACAGCTTTTACTGTACTAAAAATTAGAGTATATACTATTCATATTCAAACTATACCTAACAATATTGCTGAGTTAACTGATTACTAGCTACTTACCCCATTACTGAATTTCTGTGAGCAATGTAAAGAGCATTTGTACAACTCGCACTGTATTTGCTAGGAACAAACTGTAATTTTTTTAATAATCTTTTGTTAAGCAGAAAACAACACTGTCCTTAGTATTCATGACGATAATTTTTATTCTCAAAATTTATATTTCTTTAAAATAAAACAAACAATTAATGCTTATTATTTTAACTGTCTATTGTGATTTATATAGGATTGAAGTGATATACACTAGTGGTAGAACCTCTTGTGAGTCAGCGCGGGTAGGTACCACCACTCTGCCTATTTCTGCCGTGAAGCAGTAATGTGTTTCGGTTTGAAGGGCGGGGCAGCCGTTATAGCTATACTTGAGACATTAGAACTTATATCTCAAGGTAGGTGGCGCATTGACTTCGTAGATGTCTATGGACTCCAGTAACCACTTAACACCAGGTGGGCTTTGAACTCTTCCACCAATCTAAGCTATTAAAAGAAGAAAAAAGATGAGGCTATATGATTTCCCTGTGAGATTATATTCAATTGGAATCGAAATAACTTACAATAAAATGTTGTAGCAGCGGGAAACTCTTTTCTGCAGTCGGTACTCTTATTATGCAGTAATCATATTCTATCATAATTTCAAACGCTGCTTTGAGTAAATCAAATGCATGTCTGAGAAAATACATTACTGGGCTGATAGAAAATAAATAACTCAATACTTCAGCAGGAACTGACGAAAAGTGGTTTTGAAATAAACTTATTTAGTTAACTGGAATTAAAACTTGGATGATATAGCCAACGAAATTCAAAATTTCTTGTAAATGAAACAAGAATCGTGAGCGCAAATTTAACATCATGAAGGGATTGATTTTGACGGATTTCTTCATTTAAGTGTTTAAGTAAATTTAGTTCGGTATTTAAAAAAATATATACCTGTTGTCCAAATCTTCTCGCAATCCAAATAACTCTATCATCATAGCGTTTGGTGTACCCTCATACTCTATGTTCTCCGATATCTTTACTTTGTTAACGTTCAGCATTGAGTTCCTTCCTGCTCGTAAAAACAAAATAATTTAATATATGTGGGATAAGACGTTATTTTTAGGAAATATCATTTAACAAAATTAATATTTACTTCTATATTTTTGAGTGCACATTGACATCAATCTCGATTTCGTTCTGATTTCTGTTGATCTTGGTCTGAAATAAGATATCCGTGGTCAGAACATGCAGTATGTACCTCGACGACACAAATAATAAATACATTTTTGTTCAGAATTTTAGCTATTTTTATATTTTATATTAAAAAAAATAGTCTAAAATTCGCAATCTTTAGAATTTTGCTTTTATAAAACATGTACTTATAATATGATAATGATAATGTGTAACAAAAATCTAAGGCTATAAAACAGGTATTTTGTTTTTATACTTATAGTTTCCGTTACCGTTCATACTTATATTCAGCTAAAAATGAATTCACAAAAACATATATTGAAATTGTAAATACAATCTCAAACAATATTCGCATACTCACAGTAGTTCATAAGATAAAACCTCTGGTATATTTAAAAGAGTTTGATCGATATTAACAATGTCATAATCGAATGGATCTTCGTCCAGTAAATAATTTATATCGCAACGCTCAATTTCATGAGATGATTCGCGTAAATCAACCGCGCTGTGGCTTGTTTGATCTTCATAATACTCATTGTCATTGTCAAACAAAACATTTTGTCTCATAGAAATCTCACTAATGAAATCAACTTTACTTATTCGTCTGCATTTCGAATTGTTAATAACTGTGTTTTCCGGTGACTTCGTCTGAAAGGCCTTAACCCAAATAAAAATACTTTATAGCAGCATATATATATATATAGTATAAACCTAGCGGACTTCAACAAATTAGAAGTAAATATAAAAAATATTTTATAATGTAAGAGATACATTATTATTGCCAAACCAAAATCATGACATAAATGGTGCCACTCATTTTCAGACGATAATTCGAAATCTCAATTGTGTTAGTAAAACGGGTACGTAATCATACTCCGATAAACATGTTATTATGTAGGTGACTCACAATACGTGTAACTATCCAAACTATGTTCTATTTCTGTCTTGGTGGAGATCATACTCAAATAATGCACTCTACCGTTTCCAAAGAGATGTGCGTCAAACGATAAGTTCTCAATAAGAAGAGCCCATATTGTAAGCCCGCGTTATAGAGGCAGAAAACCCTCCAACTTATTCCAATAATAAAACATTGATGCGTTTCAGTTTAGAGGAATATTTTTTAATAATTTTAATGAAAATTAGACTTGATTAAGTCTCAGATTTTTATTTATAACACTTAAAGCTTGCCAAAAAATAAAAAAAGGCGTCAAAAAGAACATCGCTTTACAAACAATGGAAAAAAGTATTTTTCGTTTTTGCCTTTTTATTATAATTATATTTTAATAAATTGTTACATTTTCTGTAAGTTCTTTGAACATTGAATACATTAAAATATCATTTCCTTACTTGATCAGATTTCAATTCTTCCAGACTCGAAATGTCGTCGAAGGGACTCAATCTCCCAAGCATTATCGGTTCGCTGTATTTTAAAATAATATTGTATTATCAACTAAATACTATAAAACTAAAGTTTTTTTTTTGTCAGTAGGAAATCGCCGGATTTCCGCCCTCCACTGGGGATGGAACGCGGGGCATGTCAGAGTCGAACTGATGAAAACCTCCTGTCGCTCAACAACCAACTTCCAAGCCTCACATAAGACAGAGCTCATGAAAAGGCAAAGGGGGAAAGTGAAGCGTTTAGTGCGCAGCACATCTCTCCCATCATCCTCTCCCTCGGGACGCCGGATCGGCGGTCGTCGGCGCCACGACCACCAGCCCTCTCGGTCGGCAGGCTATCCGAAGCCCGCCTAGATGGCGCCGGTTAGAGTTAGTTATCCTACGGAATACCCCGCTGGGCCAGAACCAGCGTGGGTCGAGGATAGCCGGCCTTCCATCACCCGAATATAAAAATAAGTTACTTATTACTAAATTACAATAAGGTGTTTAGGTAACTGACTGTTATTATATTATTATGACTTTTACAGCTTTTAAATTTTTTGATTTTTGAAAATCTGCCTATTAACGAAAATCCCGTCAGAATCAATTATCTATTTAGGTGATTACGCAAACATACAGACTTAAAAATAACGTTCATTTTTGTTTTAATTAAGTAAAAATTAGCAAAATAAGCAGTTATTTCGATATCATCACACAAATAATGAAATTAATATTTTTATGCGGTTAGTTTATGAGATAATTACTGGTGGTTAATACTGGTGGTAGGACCTTTTGTTTACTGGTGGTAGGACCTTTTGTGAGTCCGCGCGGGTAGGTACCACCACCCCGCCTATTTCTGCCGTGAAGCAGTAATGCGTTTCGGTTTGAAGGGTGGGGCAGCCGTTGTAACTATACCTGAGACTTTAGAACTTATCTCAAGGTGGGTGGCGCATTTACGTCGTAGATGTCTATGGGCTCCAGTAACCACTTAACACCAGGTGGGCTGTGAGCTCGTCCACCCATCTAAGCAATATAAAAAAAAACTCATTTAATTTCACATCATCTGTAATGTCAGCGAATAGATTTTGTAGCTTATTAATTTCTATCTCGAAACACTCATAAATAATAGGCCAATCGTTACTACAACACAGTTGATATATTAACTTCACATTCCGAGATTCAGGTTGTGTCAAATGATATCGATAACATATTTGAATACCAGATAACCGTTGTTTCTGCTGAGCTACATACGAGTAAGAAAAATTATATAGGTAATATATCCAAACGTTTACTTACCCGAAAGTTTCAAGCAACACGTTGCTACGATTTTGTTCTTCTTTTTCAAGAGGCGTTGTTCTCATCAAACCATGATACGGACGTAATTCATACATATCTTGTAGGCTTTTATAATTTATTTCTGAGTTTAAGCACATGACTCCGACCACTTGATCTTGATACTACAATAATTACAGATTTTACCCTCTAAGTGTCTCCTCAGATCTTTTCAGTGGGTCGGGATTCCGAACCCGTGTTAGAATCAGCGAAGCACTGCTCTTGCTACGGCATCTGCCCTAACACCTGTTAACAGTCTCACAGTCTGAGCCTCATGAGCTTACCTACCACATCGGCTCAACATATTCTGTTTGCCCTTGAGGGTACTGGTAATTAGGATAAAATTAACTAACTTGACTAAAGATATTTTTATTGTTTCTAATATTACATTCTTCATCTCTATGATATAGTCTTAAATTAAAATGTAATCAAAATTACTATTTTTAATAAATATAAAATCATAAAAATAGCACTTATTTTCAGTGAAAAATTTTAAAGATCACACTATATAGTCTGTTAGTCGTCGTCTTTTACAGCACTTTTTTTTAAAGTTATTTTAAGAAATCAACTATAGTCGACTATAAGCTCTCGATCGATCAGATTTCAAATAACAATCACATGATATTTTTGTCGAAAACGTATACCTATCATAGTTAGCAAGCAACTTACATCAGCAACAATTATTTTTCTTTTACTCTCTGGACGTCCACCAACTATCTCACTAATGTAATATTCACCGTACAATTCCTTTAGTCTCGGACATTTGTTGTCTAAAATCTCAACGATGTCATCATTATCTTCTTCACTGTGAATACATGATCAATATTTGTTATTTTTTATTGCCTAGATGTGTGGACGAGCTCACAGCCCACCTGGTGTTCAATGGTTACTGGAACCCATAGACATCTACAACGTAAATGCACCACACACCTTGAGATATAAGTTCTAAAGTCTCAGTATAGTTACAACGGCTTCCCCGCCTTTCAAACCGAAACGCATTACTGCTTCACGGCAGAAATAGGCGGGGCGGTGGTACCTACCCGTGCGGACTCACAAGAGGTCCTACCACCAGTAATTACGCAAATTATAATTTTGCGGCTTTGATTTTTATACCACGATGCTATTCCTTCACCGTGGAAGTCAATCGTGAACAATTGTTAAGTACGTATTTTATTAGAAAAATTGGTACCCGCCTGCAGGATTCGAACACCGTTGCATCGCGATATACGAATGCACTGGTTGTCTTATCCTTTAGACCACGACGACTTCAATATACTTCAAAGTGATCATTTTATAATGTTACATACTTTTCTATTTGTAATTTAAGTTTAAGTTGAGTTTAATACTTACACGGCGCTTCGTAATTTAAATTTAACGCAAAATTCCTGTCTGCTCGCAACATATAAACAGTAACCCTGTTTGTCAATGTCTTCCTCCCTTTTAGAGTAGTGCTTATAGAAATTGCGCTTCTTAAAAGTTTGGTATGAACTAAAATAATCTAAAACGTTTTACGTACTTTCATTGGTAAGAAGAAAGCTTAATTAATTCTGCATTAAGTGTTTCCGATTCAAAAAACTTCAAGTAAGCCTGACTACTGTTGTTATCTCCTAAAGTATTAAATGAAATTGCGCGGTAACACCTCATAAATAGTGAAATATACACGTGTCCAATGTGTTTAGTGCGAGTTTTTTAACTTCTTTTTCAACTCCACTACGTTTGCCGCTAGGGGCGCTGTTCCAACTCCATACAATTTTGAGTTAACTTTTGTCACAATCGCAAGTGCACCTAAGTGTAAGGTGGTTCATGAGCCAGCATGTGCTGCTGGTACCATCAAGAATAATAAGATAGATAGATTTGATAGCCTTGGTATTTATTATACAGAAATATTATGTCTCGAGTTCGACGGCAACATTCACGCTGTGGGTTCTATGTTATATGTCTCTATATAACAACTTAGTATCTAAATAAATCTGCCTATTTAAAAGAATATTGTTATTATGTTGTCAGAATAATGTTTCGTGTTTTTCAATTGCTGTAACCATGCTGTAACCATCAGAAGCTATAGCAAAATTGCATTACGTTAGGGCTTGACATACCATCAGATACATTTGGTGAAACGACAAGAACAACCTGTGATAGGTAAGGGTCGTTGAGGAAGACGGATGCTAACGCTTCTTCTACAAAAGAATCCTTTACTTGGTCCTTGCAACAGAAGAAATGAATGAATAGCGTTTGACGAGATAGATAGTATTTTCTGAAATTACAACACAACAACTTATCAAGTTTATTTTTTACCATGCCAATTTGACGCAAATCGACCAATATTATTTGATGTTAACGTTGAAAGCTGTTAAATACTAAACTTACTAATTAAATTAAACTTATTTAATCACTGGATTTGATTGTAAGCGCCCAACAAAAATAATATTTAAATTAAGTAGGTACTTACTGAAACATATTCCTAATCCAAGCTTCCCACCCAGACGGATCAACTCCTGGTATATTGGGATGGTCACACAATGACATAAATCCGACAACTTCCTTCTTTTCATTTATCATACAAATGGATAAAGTGCTAAGCTCACTAAAATAAAACAAAATGTTGGGAATCTAAAAGACAGTTGTCGTCGCGGCCTAAAGGATAGGTCGCCCAGTTCATTCAAGCGATGTTCGAATACCTATACCGGTGTTCGAATACCAATTTCTAAAATTTTAGGCAGTTTCACCAATTTATTTGTATCTTATTCGGTCATCACAAAAACTACTAAACCGTTTTTTAGTGAAGATTTTTATGCTGAAACTTACCACGATTTGATTTAAAAACATAATGACGATATAACAACAAACTGCCACTTTCCAAGTTCAACTACTAATATTGATTTAATTTATTCTAAAATTAACGCGGTCAGAACGGCTGACTTAGATACTTAATGAAAACGTCTTTTTGTACCAATATATTCCAGAGTATTTGATATTCCTAGCGACATTGGATCAATTGATTTTCTTTGGGGCGACTTGTTTTCATGTCGTACCAATTCTACGATCTTTGTTTTGAGAATGGCTCCCTCAGAAACCCCTTAAATACGTTTATACAAGATGCAGGTCAACAATAAAACGTAGTAAGTTAAACTTACATTAAGCTGCCTATTTCCCGAATTCCAAACAAATCTTCAGTTTCATTACGATTCCAAAACAAGTCTATATCGTGTCTGTCGTGATCCACAGCTCTTCTAAACCTTCTTCCCCTGCCACCAACATCGAAATCGAAAAATATCGACATATCTTTATATCTAATAGTTTCAAAATGTTGTCAATAACTCTAGAGGGCTTCGAAATAAAACGAATCTAATTAAAGTATGTAATATATTACAGCCATAATTTACATCATTATATTAAATTGTACATTATCCTAATTAAATTATAGAGAATAAAATGTAAATATTAGTATGTCAAGTTTCGAGTTGCAATATTATTAATTATATTCAAATACTGATAAAAAAAATTAAGTACATACTTCTTGAGTGATATTTTAGAGCTGCCAGATTGCTAAAGTGAATTTTGTCGGTTAATTCAGTTTCATTCATTCAAAATATCTGTTTGTTGCTTTGTTTGTTTACTTAGCGGAGTTTTAAAGAAAATAAAATTTATACTCATGTTATCATATTTTTACTATGAACAACGACAATTTCAATAAACCAAATTTCCAAATTCGTCAACTAAAAATATCCTTTATTATTCCACACATTATATCAATAAAATTCTAAATAATATGACAACCACATAAAACTAATAAAATCAGATATTAAAAACTCACTCAAAACAAACGATATTACGGAGATTCACATGTACAACAGGAAATCGAAACAGATCCAACAACAAAAAAACCTTATCTATGAATGTCAAGTAAACTATAATGAAAATGTCCAAATTGTATTAAATAAAAAATAAAAACTTAGTTTCCGCAAAGAAAACTCATAACATTTACAGTTAAGACATGAAAAAATCATTAGCTTTATTATTAATTAAATAGATTTATACTTGCATACATCAGGTAAAGCAATATCTATAGTTTATATTTCAACTTAATCCTCTTTTTGTGTTAAATCACACGGAATGGGAATGATATCACATTTTTATAATAGTAGACAGATATCAGTAAGTACGATGTTTGCCCTAGAAAAAAATAATATTACAAATTTAATTTGAATTTAAGTGGGAAGTAATTTTCTCGTATCAATATCTCGATCTTGGCATACTGAATTGTGGGTAGTTTCGGAATTTCGTCATCATCCCCATCGTGAGCAATGAAATAATAGTCAAAATATATCCTATAAATTTTTACACAAGTTCCCTCAGATGAGGGGCGGTAGATTCTTAACTCTGACCAAATGCGAGTGAGATTTAGATCGGCTGACGTTGTTCGGGGTGGTTTTCAATGACATTCCCGTCACCGTGTTCTGCCGCTGTAGGTTTACTTTAGTTGCGCTCAATGGAGCCCGGGGCGTCGCGAAACCGTCATTGTTCAGTTTAAGAGCCGACCGCGTTAGTCGCGTGGGTGTGTACAATAGATTATTCTTGGGCGTGACCGCCATTATGTGCTGTATATTCTCTTTGCCTATTTTAGGGGTCAGTGGCGTTTTCGTCCTCGGAGTTTTTTTTGGCGTGACCGGAGAGTTCTCTTCGATCTTTGAACAAATAATCGTGGGCATCACGAGGCCTTCCTGCGGTTTAGGATTGGCCATCGAACTGCGACTGATCTGACGTTCGTTTATACCGTCCTGAAATGAAAATTGATAAATTAAAAAAAAAACGATTAGTATGTATGTCAGTGTGACAGTCGTGTCAAAACGAAAAATACCCACGATATCAGCTTGACAAAAAAATAATATTGATAAGTTGTATTGTAAGGAAATTATATAGTATCAAAAATCTAAATTGGATGAGCAACTTCATGAACGCACAAAAAAACGAAAGACTTCAACGATCAAATTGAATTGAATCAGCTCCACAGAGCTTATAAATTATTATCATAATTACTGGTGGTAAGCAATGATGTCATCAGTAACATTTTCTGTCACAAAGCGATCATGTATCCCAGTTTGAGGAGTAAGGCAGGTATTATAATGTATACTAATATTATAAATGTGAAAGTGTTATTTGTTCTTTTTTCAAGTCGAAATGAAGCAACGGATTGACATGATTTTTTTAAAATGATGATGATGTATTAAGTCAGGGGAATTACATGGGGTAGCTTTCATCCCGAAAAAACATTTCATTACTACGAGAAGCTGTTTTATTATCTTTAGAAAAATTAATTGACACTTTCCCTTGAACAAGCGGGCGAAGCCGCGGGTAACAGCTAATGCGTTATATTTGTGTCTTCATAACTCAGTGCCTCGAGATGAGTGGAGGCTTCGATGCTGTTATGCTTATAGTTTCCGGTAACACTACTTAGATCGGGAACCTACTTGTGAAATAACAAACAAAAATGCCCTTTAATCTTAGATTTTAATCGATATTTCGATTAATCGATCAAGTATCGATATTCAAATGTATCACTCTGTTAATGCATAATAATTCGAAGAACGTGATCAATGAATTTTCCGTGCGTTAGTTATACCGTGTCGTATACTACAATATTGTTACTATTCCAATATTAACAAAACGTATAGGCCACAGCTTCACAGATTTAGATTAACATTATCACGGATCGTACGTATGATTAAATATTAAATGTTTTATTTAAGATATTACTATCATAGACATACTTTTCAGACAGAGCAGACGGTATTCAATAATTCGGGACTTGTATTCAATTATAATGCAAATATAATTCGTTTAGCATCCGGCAGACAAGACCAGCTGTACAAATGCAACCTCCATAAATGCCATTGACAATGTAAACGACTAAGCGTGAGTAATCGCAACCACACTGTATTACATAAATATTTTATTGTTCTAAATGATTATACTATTTATTTATATTTATTACTAGCGACCCGCCCTCACTTCGCTTCGGAAACATTAAATTTTATTATTGATTGATAGGCGAAGCCCGCCATGTTGCGTACGGTACGGCAATAACTGCGGGTGTAAAAAAAGTAGCCTAAGTTACTCCTTATATTTTGAGCTACCTATTAGTGAAAGTCTCATCAAAATCGGTCCAGCCGTTCCAGAGATTAGCCGGAGCAAACAGACAGACAGACAAAAATTGTAAAAAATGTTATTTTGGTGTATGTACCGTATATACATTCATATGCATGTAGTAAAAAGCGGTTATTTCAATATTACAAACAGACACTCCAATTTTATTTATATGTATAGATATCAAAATGCTTGGCTATGAATTAGGAGCAAGCAGTTTGCAGTTTTTTTTTTTTAGATATATAGTTTACCTTGAAATCAGTGTAAGTGGTTAGAAGCGTGGTCTCCATTAGCGGGTCTTTGTTCGAGATTCGTTCGTCTTCAGTTGAGCGCGTCGCGTTCATTGACTTGCGGCTGCTGCTCCGACGCTTGCCGTGAGACTGGAATACATTTTTTATTTTTATTGTTATAACATAAAAACGATCGGGTCCATAAAAAAAAAAAAAAAAAACAATGAGCGCAACACCGACACGCAACTAGTCTTTAAAAGCGATTGTCATTGAATATAAAATAGGGAAAAGGGGTATTATACACAATCATATTTTATTATATTGAACGCATGCATTTACTTTTATTCGTTGAAACACTGTACATAATATCTACTAATATTATAAAGCTGAAGAGTTTATTTGTTTGAACGCGCTAATCTAAGCTACTGGTCCGATTTGAAAAATTCTTTCAGGGTTAGATAGCCCATTTATTGAGGAAGGCTATATGCTATATAATATCACGGTAAGACCAATACAAGTAGAGCACCAATAAAGAATGTTTTAAAATAGAGGTTTAATATTCTATAATTCAAAAATATTTTCACTTTCTACGTAAATGAAGTGGGGGTAAAATTTTGCGTTTTGTCAAAGTAACTATTCCACGCGAACGGAGTCGCGGGCAAAAGCTACTTAATAATTAAAACGCCATTTATTATGGGACGCGTATATTAATTTGACAAAAAAAGATATTCAATTTCTGCTTAGATGGCGCTAACTGATTAGACATGTTGAATTAAAATTAACATGAATCTAGTTAAAATCAGACTTTAAGCTGATATTTTTAAGTGTTAATTAGGTAACGAATTAAGGTTGTTTTATTAATTAAAATTCAGGTAATGTATCACGGCCTTCTACATAAAATCTTTGAACACGAACTCAAGATGCAGTCAAATGGAAATGTCAAGGACAAATTTTACCGTATTCAACACTAAATGGGGAGAAAATTAACTACAACTCAATTTGATATTTAAATGTTATATGATAAATAGGCCGTGACAACTTAACTATTTGCCTCTTATGTTTAACCCATGGTTTGTATGGCAAAATTTTTAATTAAGAATATACTTCCAATAAAATTGTGACTAAACTAAAACGGATTTTACTAATTCACTGAAGTTTTTTTTTATGATTGATGGATCACTGGTGATACGGGGGCCTTTCCAGTTTCACCTGTACAGGTGGACGAGCAAAGGCTCAGCCAGGAGGGGTGGGATTTGCTAACAGCTACCCGAGCGCCTCCGAAGAAGACCTAACAACTCAAGGGCAATTTGCTTTGAGACTAAATCTAAAAATAGTACCTAGTCGAGCGGGCTCACAAAACTCCCTACGATCACTTTAAAGTAAGGTCAGGCGAAATAACAACAATGAAAAGATGCATGTATAATATTTAGAATATACTTACGGTACGCTTATGTTTTAAAATACTGCCGTTGACTTTTGGTGTTTTCTTCCCTTCGTTTCCATAGTCGAGCTTCCTCTTGGCATGGTCACCCTTACCCTCGACTACCGCTCTGGCTGCCAAACGACCACTGATACGCCTGCGATCAATATTTATGAATAAATAATCAAGGTTAGCAGATATTAGTCACTCAACAATCACTAAAAAAAACACTTGATAATTATCGTGATAATTATAAGGTGGTAATAAATAAAAAATCTTAATTTACTAGTATTTTTTATCAGTTATTACGAAATTGTTATAAATTAATAATAATTCTAAACTAATTTTCATGACAACCATAGCTTTTTCAATTTATGATAGTTCTGAATATGAATTGTGGGTGTAATTTTAATAGTGAAAACTGTTTAATTGTGATTGTGAAAACTGTGTGCTAATAAAAATTACGATTTCAAGCCAGAATGAGATGAAGAAATGGTTGTTTACAGATATACACATATATATATTCTGCATTCAAATAGGCTTATACCAATAAATTTTTAATTTGTTGTATAATAAAAAACAAAACAAAATTTAATTGTTGTTTTAAGAAATCTTTTTAGTTTTATACACAAATTTCGGGAGTTATCACCACCATAGCACCACCCTCAGGTATTTTATTTGCATTACAAAGAAACCAACAAATTACTGGAAAATGGACCTAATGCAAAAATGTTCATAAACATATGGAAGGCATTCCACGCAGAGAGAACGCACCACGAGAAAAACAAGTAGATGTTTGCTCACAATCTGCTACGACCTCTAATCATGAGAAAAACAATGAACGAGAAAGTACCTAACGATTGGTTGGCCACTGACTTCGTCTCTGAAGTTAGACCACAAACTTAAAAAAAACATTAACCAATCAAACATAAGAAACATACAGCGAAACTTTAAATGTGATGGTTTGTATTATTTATCTAAAAATATAAATAATCTGGTATACAACATTTTCCCTTTCGAATTATCTACAATTGTTAAGAATTTATTATTATTCACATTTTTGAATAAAAATTGCTATTCTAGCATCTATACATACAAAAATTAATCAGATAACTAATGAAACATCCTTCCACGATCATATTTATAAACTCAGTGTGACAAATTTTAGGAAAGAGGGTCTTAGAAAGATTGATCGACTGTGTAAAAGAAGATATGCGTGAGAAAGTTGTGAGTGCAGTGTCGGTGTATGATAGGCCGGAATAGAAAGAGGAGTTCGGTGAAGGAATAACATCGTGTCGTGGGCAGCCGTTGCAACTATACTGAGACCTTAGAACTCATATCTCAAGGTGGGTGGCGGCATTTACGTTGTAGATGTCTATGGGCTCACGTAACCACTTAACACCAGGAGGGCTATGAGCTCGTTCACCCATGGAATAAAAATAAATAAATAAAATAAAAAATAATGCGGTGACCCCAAATAGCAGGGTAAGGTCAAAGAAGAAAAGGAAGACTATAACACATTTTGGTCTACACTGTAATTAGTATGTTTCACACGAATTGGGAGTTCTTTTTTTTATTGCTTTTGTAGGCAGACGAGCATACGGCCCACCTGATGGTGAGCGGTTACCGTCGCCCATGGACTTCAGCAATGCCAAGGGCAGAGCCAAGCCGCTGCCTACCGCTAATTCAATTTCTTATCAAATCAATTCAAATCAATTTCTTATGCAAAAAAAAGCTTATTGATAAAATATATTATTATGTTACTATATAATATGAAATTCGCTGTAACCGAGCTTAAATAAGTCTAATTGTGTTTAAAAAAAAATATTACTGTCAGCTTCTATTACACATCAAAAAGCAATACTAGTAATTCACTACAGCAATCAAAATAGAACACAATAAAACGCTAATTGGTAAAATGCACGCTCATTTTAATCGACAACAAAAACTACTTAATGCAATTTGTGAGCCTACTTTTAAAACAATATTATGTAACGTTGTAATTACTATACATAAGTGTTACAAGTACAATATTTCTCATTCCCTCTACATTACGAAATATAATTTACTTAGTACGATCATTTATTTTTTTCGTTTTATACCTGTCAATAAAACTTGCCTTAGTCATAATGATGTAATTTATAATCGTATTTTGCTGTACTGTGTTAAGTCACAAACGTGCACTGAAATTATAAAGAAGGAATGAAAAATATCATAACTATAACAATAAATACGTAATAATAAGAATTTATGGAAAATCGAAAATGATTGAATGTAACCGAAGTTTTTTATTTATTGCTTAGATGGGTGGACGAGCTCACAGCCCACCTGGTGTTAAGTGGTTACTGGAGCCCATAGATATCTACAACGTAATGCGCCACCCACCTTGAGATATAAGTTCTAAGGTCTCAAGTATAGTTACAACGGCTGCCCCACCCTTCAAACCGAAACGCATTACTGCTTCACGGCAGAAATAGGCAGGGTGGTGGTACCCACCCGCGCGGAGTCACAAGAGGTCCTACCACCAGTAATAAATTGATTATTGTTTATTGAATTTTAACAGAAAGGCACTGACCACCAATGCAATTGGCCCAGACCGTACTAGCGCATGCCGATACTGAGCGGAAACGAATCATTTAAAAAAAGAAAAAACTTAAAACCTTATGATTCAATTCATTTAGAATCATTAATTGAGAATCTATGAACGACAAATTCTTCGGACTCAAAAAAAAACATTACGCAAACACGAAACATCTGAATCCCCTTTCGTAAAGTTACTAATTATTGTAAAATGTAAAAAATTTGATAAATGAATTTTGGCACAGAATCCAACTGGCTAAGGTTAATGGAGTAAATGCGCCGTCTACACAGGCAGGAAGCCTTAATTTCAATGCGGTAGACAGCGGTTTAACTCTGCCCCTGGGATTGCTGAAGTCCATGGGCGACGGTAACCACTCACCCTCAGGTGGGCCGTATGCTCGACTGCCTAAAAGAGCAATTAAAAAAAAATTGCGCTAGACTTATGACTAATTTAGATTGTTTTTTTTATGACTGAAAGATTACTGGTGGCCCGGATGCCTTTCCAGTTTCACCAGGACAGGTGGGCGAGCAAAGGCTCAGCCAGGACGGGTGGGATTTGCTAACAACTTCTCATTTAGATTGGTTTGCGACATAAACGAGTACTAAAGTTAGGGTTCGACGGACATAAAGCAGTTTAACATAAACACCCAAATTGTTATTAGTTCTTTAGAAAGATCTACTTTACTACAATACCATGAAAGCATAACAAATGAGACTCGAAATATTTCAAAACCTAAACCCTTAAGTCATCGAACATTATTTTATAACAACATTAACAACCGCAAAAGAATTTCCACATTTATACTTTTTTCATTTTCCCTTATTAGTTTATAAGCCGTAATTACTGTTACGCGTTATAAGCAACGAGATTATTATGATCAAATATATACATAATATATAACTGTTATGAACCGCTGCGCACTTATGCAACGCGCGATTAGTTGAGGGCGCGTGGCGAGACCGCTCGCAAAGGTACCGTAATTTTGCTTCGAAATCGTCAAGATGAGATGATCTTATACAACTGAGTCTTCTACTTCGGGACTGAGGATGTGTTGCAGTCACCGTTTAACACGAAGCGGACTATGAGCTCTAAGGCGAAAGCAATAAAAACGCTTTTTGCAGATACTTTTGAATGTCTATTTCGCCTTTATACATATTTATGAAATTGTGCCATCATCTAATTTTCCACATCAGTAACTAAACTAGGATGGTCGACAAGTGTAAATTTATCTATTATAGCTGTACCCGTCTGCTTCGCTGGGCATTTAAAATTAACATTATTATTTCTCACCCCCACAAAGATTCTCGTCATTAACGCCCCCGCAACTGGTGTAGGGAGTCCAACACTCATATAAATATTAGCATATCCATTAAGTGCGTGTATTTTCTACATGGACACCAAGTTTCAAGTCAATCGGATGGTAAGTAGTTATAACGGAACATCCGTAAAAACCATTGTAGATTTATATATCAATACAGATATAGATTTCTGTTTATTGAATACGTGTAAAATGTATGTATCTATTTATATATATTATACAACGGAAGGAAACAAAATTATTCAGATAAATTACATAAGTTAATGTAATATGTGTTCCAGTTTGCACTAGTGAATTGATAAAAGTTTGAATCAATTAACGACTAATATTATTAGCTTTAGAAAGTGTTAAGTTTTAGATTGTCCGGACCGTGGTATCGATTGCGAAAATAAACAAATAATCGGGGACAAGGCACGCGCGGTCATTTGAGCCCAAAATAAGATTCCCTGTCCTATCGGAATCATAGACATTTATGTACATATATATATACTTAACTTTTACTGGTGGTAGGACCTCTTGTGAGTCCGCACGGGTAAGTACCGCCACCCCGCTTATTCCTGCCGTGAAGCAGTAATGCGTTTCGGCTTGAAGAGTGGAGCAACCGTTGTAACTATACTGACACCTTAGAACTTATATCTCAAGGTGGGTGGCGGCATTTACGTTGTAGATATCTATGGGCTCCGGTAACCACTTAACATCAGGTAGGCAGTGAGTTCTTCCACCCATTTTTTAAGCGGGTTGGTGGTATCTGTCCGTGCGGGCAAGTCGTCCTACCACCAGTAATTACGCAAATTATAATTTTACGGGTTTGATTTTTATGACACAATGTTATTCCTTCACTAGTGGAAGTCGATCGTAAACATTTCGTAAGTACGTATTTCATTAGAAAAAAGGGTAGGATTCGAACACCGGTGCTTCGCTAGATACGAATGCACCGGGTGTCTTATCCTTTAGGCCATGACGACTTCAAATGGTCTCAATTACAAGGTCTAGCTGCTTTGACCCTTCAAACACATAATTGCTGAGCGATAGGGACAGGCTTGTGGTACCTACGGTGCGAAGTCACAAGATCAACAGTATATACATTTAAATATGTTCGTAGCAAGAACGTTTGCCCGAATCGAACCCACGACACTCGACCCAGTAGTGAGGGCGGAGTAACAGCTAACGTAGTCTACGACTAGTAAAATGTCCAAAAAACAAATAAAAAAAAAACACCTAATGACACTAGTACTGTCTGGGTTGAATGATAGACTCAAATTAAAACATTAATAAAAGAATTTAAAGGCTTTCTTAAGTTTAAAAAAAAAAAACACCTAATAACACTACTACTGTCCGGGTTCAATGATAGACTCAAATTAAAACATTAATAAAAAAATTAAAACTTTTCCTTAAGTTTAAATTAAAAAAATTATAAGGCACAGATTATCGCTTACCTCTTGACAGTTGTAATAGCAGATCTTTTGAAGGCAGACAGGTTGTTGGTGAACGTGGTGACCGCTTTCGTGGCGCTGCCCGTGATGAGCTGCCTCTTCGTCGGAGGCCTATACGTTATTCGAAGGAACTGTTTACTGTCAGTGTCTACTCACTCAGTCTACTTTAAATGGTGTTTGTTATATCGCACCTTTACAATCGAAGTTCCTTAAACCAAAATTCTTGTTTTTTGGTAAACTTCAA
Organism: Bombyx mandarina; assembly: GCF_030267445.1. Taxonomy (NCBI): domain Eukaryota; kingdom Metazoa; phylum Arthropoda; class Insecta; order Lepidoptera; family Bombycidae; genus Bombyx; species Bombyx mandarina. The sequence goes on along the minus strand of NC_143224.1, from coordinate 5,662,030 downwards.
AAATGTTATTGAAGAATTGTAATGATTATAATTTGCGTGATTATTGGTGGTAGAACCTCTTGTGAGTCCGCACGGGTAGGTACCACCACCACCCCGCCTATTTCTGCCGTGAAGCGGTAATGCGTTTCGGTTTGAAGGGTGGGGCAGCCGTTGTAACTATACTGAGACCTTAGAACTTATATCTCAAGGTGGGTGGCGCATTTACGTCATAGATGTCTATGGGCTCCAGTAACCACTTAATACCAATAGGGTTGTGAGCTAGTCCACCTATCTAAGCAATAAAAAAAAATAAAAAAATATTCATTTTTGATTTTAATACTTTATGCCTTAAAGCGCACACCTTAAGGTTTAAGGTATGCGTAAGGTGTGCGAAAAGTGTACTTTTATTTTTAATTTTATAAACTAATAGAATACATTATAAGTAATTCAAAGTATAATACGTATTTTCTTAAAATTTTTAGTTAAGCCACTTCAATTCTAAAGGTGCAATATATTGACTGACACATGGGGTTATTCTATTGACTAATAAAAGCAAATTCTAGGGCATTTTCATGTAAAATTAACGTTAATTATATCGAGTAAACCCACACATTCAATCTCCAGGGGAAAAATGAACTTGCTGCCTACTGCTAGGGACTTACTTTTGTTGAAAGAAACTTGCCATGGCATTGTGGATGCATAGACAGTGATTATGATTTTGAAGGCGCCGTGGCTCAAAAGAAGACGTCTGTGTGTAATTGCTGACGGTTGGATGTAGCCTGTAGTGATATGTAGTCATGCGTCAGGGCGGGCGGTGGCATTCACGTAGTGATGTCTATGAGCTCCGATGACCGCTTGAACCGGATGTGACGTATTCGAGTGGGTAAGTGGCAGTTACTTGTTACTGTCGGCGGTGTGTAAACCGGATGTGACGTATTCGAGTGGGTGAGTGATAGTTACTTGTTTCTGTCGGCGGTGTGCGCGAGGCCGGCGGCGGTGCGGTTCCGCTTGCCGAGCGGCGACGTGGCCAGCGAGCGCAGCAGCGGCGTGGTGGGCGTCAGCGCCTGCTTGCGGGCCGACAGCTTGTTGTGGCGCTCCTGTACAGGGACACGTTTTTATTTTTTTCCTACCTAGCTGAGAGCCTTGAGAGGCTATTTCAGCGTAACCTTAACTAGTAGGTGAGCTCACGGGGCTCAAACCTGACGACGTTGCTAACACGAACCCTAGCAAGAGTCGTGCTTCGTAGAATCTACCACCGGAACGGAAACGCGACCCACTGAGAAGATCCGGCGAGACACTCAGTGGGCTGTATCTGAGGGTTAATTTACTCGTCGAGCCCTTCGTCGCAAGCGACGGGTTCGACGGGAACGATGACCGGAAAGGGATACGCTCCACGTTCAATCAACCAACGTAACTCTAGGATCAATTCTCTCGTGTGGTATCCCAGAACGACATTTTAAGGTAACGAATGTCAGAACCAGAACGATTTCAATAAAATTGTATTTACAATAATTATTATTGATTTTATTTACAGAGATGGGCATTTTGAGTGTTCTTGCCTGAATTCTGCAGATTGCTAGTTAACAGATATTTATCTTTTAAAATTTCATTTGTTAATGATTTTCTTGCGATTCCGAACAGCAACTATTAAGTCAACAAAAGATACAACACAGGACTAAGGAAAAACAATCATAAACATTTTTTTTATATATATATATTGAAAGTTTTGTTACAACACTTACCGCCTTTCGAGCTTCCCACTCGTCTTCCATTAGTTGCAACAGGGGTTTACCATCAACGGTAAAGGTAGATCCTGTCTTGGCTTCGTACTCAGATACCAATTCCCTTAACTGTGCTTCTATTTTCGGAAGCTAAAACGAAATAATAAAAATTACTTACTGTCTACTATAATTCCACTAATAAATTTTATTAAAATACAACTTACATGCCTCATAGCATACTGTTCAATAACTATACCACTTTTATAAATTGTTTCTGACTGAAATTTATTAATGTGAACTAATATGGTACAAACATATCAGCAATACCTGTATTACAGACCACCCTAAAGGTTTCTCCTTAGCTTTAGGTCTTGACTATTAGACCGTGTAGTGTGTTTTAAACAGAGTATGTAAGGAAACTTTGCAACTTCAGATATTAGTGTGATATTAAGTAACAAAAAAAATACAGTTAAGACAGCGAGGAGTTGTAGTGAAGTAACCGAGCCTTTAATCCTAACGAAAATCAAACTATTATATGATGGAATATTAAAAGCTAACTAACATTGCTAGCAATAGCTTTTCTTTCTTTCTCTTCTCGTAGCAGTTGTCCACCTCGGTTGTGGTAGCGGCCAGGCTCGGAAGCTCTCGCCTCTAATTCTGTCATCTTCAGCCACAGATTCTTGCGTGTCAGCACCAAATCAAATATATTCCTTGTAAAATAAAAATATGATTTAATCTAGATTATGTCTCTACAAGGAGAGTAATGGTTTAGATTTCCATATTATTACAGGAGTAAGACAGATAAGAGGGAAAGTAATACAATACTTAAAAAGCCCTTTCAGATACTACAGAGCACAGGAAATATAACTTACTTATTTTCATTGTAAAATTTATTTATCTTTTCAAGATATAATTCATGCAGAGTGAGGGTGTCCTCAGTGAAAATATCTTGGTAGTAATGCACAAACTCCTCACGCTCATCGGTCGAGTACATCACATTGTCCCACATCAACTTGATCTTCGTACGTACATTCGCCACAAACACCTAAACATAAAAGATAGTCTATAGACATAAAATATTTTTGAATCTATCATCAGTCTGTTACTCTTGGAAGAGTAGTTGTGGTCATGTGGAATTCTTGTTTATTAAAGCCTTGACAGATATTTTCTATACTTTGCGAACTAAGGCTGGCACACACTTTGAATCCATAATGAATTCTAAAAATAAAATTATATTTGAAAAACTTATGAATCTTTACTTTATATAACTTTACTAATGAAACATAAGCATTTTTAACAAAATCAGTATTGTTCTTTTAAATTTTGTAATATTTATTAACATTCTGATACACCAACAGCTTCTGTCCAACAAAAAATACCTGAATTTTCTGCCGTTTGATCTGTTCGCATCTCTTGATCTCCTCTTTGATAGCAGATTCAGTCTGAGGGTGACAGCCAGGATGGGCATGAAGGAAGTTCTCTCTGTATATCTGATCTTCATCAAGACAATCCCACAACTTGGATAATTTTTCACGAAGCTCCAGCACCTTTATTTAAAAGATTATTTAGAAGAAGCGAATGAGACCAAATTCCATTTGTGTATTAAAAATTTTAATAAAGCCCTACCATGTTACCTGTTTCATGTACAGTTTTAGAGCTTCTGCGGAGTTTATTTTACTAATTAACTTAACACAATGGTAATAAAAAACTAAAGTTGATATTTTTATAATTATTATATTACAATAATTTTCAAAGCATGCCATTACAATTTTAGACTAAAATGTACTACAAATGTAAAATGTATTACAATGTAACTAGCAAATTACAAGACACTTTTTTTTTATTCATAGCTGATAATAATATAGTTTATAGTGTTGAGTTATTTTATTTTATTAATCAAATTACTGAAAGTGAGGGATGGTGGAGCATGGAGGGATGGACTTACCCTGTTATTAGTCTGCTCAAATTTCTCCTGCAAATCTTGTTGAAGTTTGGCGAGGCGATCCATGTTTAGATCTGTTACTTTAAAATCCACTGATAAAGATGAAGTTACTATATGTTCAAACTTATTATGTGGCTTTATTTGTAGTTTTTCTGAAATTCATAAAAGAAACCCATATCATTCACCATCAATATTTTCTCATTATCAAAAAAACTATAAACAAAATGTTAGGCTCACATTAAGTTGATCTAATATATAAAAAAAACAAGTTTATTATACACACCAATCACTCATCCATATGAACATTATATTTACAATAAATTTCTTCAAACCATGTAGCTTACCCATAATATCTTTGACCTCAACTTGAACATTTAAGAATATCTCCGCTCTCTTATCTCTTTCAGCTTGCAATTTCTCCAGATGATCCTTTAATCTATCAAGCTCTTCTTCAGAGGGGAGTGGTATTTCTTGAAGCTCATGGATGGTAACGCCCAGCTTGTCTACAAGGTCTCTTTGCCATTCTAAAAGCCGTTCCATCTTCATACGACGTTGTTCAACTTGTTCTCTATAACTGTATTGGAACATAGATTTTTTTAAAATATATATTTATGTAAGTAAATGGCATTTGAAGTTATTCTTTCTATTTCTGATTTAAGTTACAAGTACTATGAACACTATTGAATTGAATGAATGAGTAAATGTTATCTAGGCAAATTGGAATAAAAACTAGTACTATGATCAACATACCCAGAGATTTGTTCCTCTAACTCTCTCTTATATTCAACGAGCATCATTTCCTCTTTGAAATCCAATATGGTTATGTCCACTGATAAACATCTGCTAAGTTCTTCAGTTTCCTCTTTAAGTTCTACAATAAAATTTTATATTTAAGTAAACAAACAATTATGACATTGATGCAATCAGTATTTTTAGCATTGAGTGTTATATTATTATATAACCACTCCAATTTTCAACATTCAGTCTATTCCAGTAGATATCAGTGAAATCCTGCAACACTTACTGGTGAAAAAGAATGTTCTGAAACTCTTTTTACTGGTGGTAGGACCCGCACTGGTGAGTGCACGGGTAGGTACCACCACCCTGCCTATTTCTACTGTGAAGCAATAATGCGTTTTGGTTTGAAGGGTGGGGCAGCTGTTTACGTTGTAGATGTCTATGGGCTCCAGTAACCACTTAACAGCAGGTGGGATGTGAGCTTGTCCACCCATCTAAGCTTAAGTGGTAGGCAGCGGCTTGGCTCTGCCCCTGGCATTGCTGAAGTCTATGGGCGACGCTAACCACTCACCATCAGGTGGGCCGTATGCTCGTCTGCCTACAAGGGCAATAAAAAAAAATAAAAAAAAATCTAAGCAATAAAAAAAATAAAAACTCATCCAAATACACTTCTACAGCAGATTATACATTAAACTATTCATAGTTTGAATACTATAAATGGTGTGGTGCTGAGTACAAAGTTTGTTGTATTGGTGAAAGCTTGATGTTATGGTACTGAAACTCTGAGATGATTTCATAGTTTTGAGATTAATGTAACTTAGTTCAGAGCACAGGCTTGCAATTTACCAACTAAAAGTATATAGTACAAGCTTATTCTACTATAAATTCAGAGTGATTGACTTTAAATTTTTAGCTTGCTTAAAGAATCACTAAAATAATTGCATGATTAATGCCGTTAGATATCTAGGTGTTCTACTGATTTTGTTGAATAATCTTTTATCAAGAATGAAAAGAGTATTTGATTATTTTTTGTTGTATTTTACAATTAAGCAATAGGATGACAGATGAGTCTTGTGTTTGTTGCCCAGAAGAGGACTCAACCTTTCACCATCCATGATGACTAATACTGAAAGCTTCTCTATATAAGTCTATGGGGATTAAATTTTTAATTGTGAGGTTTTCCTTTCTAGATATTTTCAAGATAAATTGCACTTCTAACATTCATCGAGCTACCAAATATTGAACACATAAATTTTTTATCACAATACTATTTTCCAAAATGTATTTATATAGATAATGTTATTAATATACAATTCTATTAAGTGGAAGGAATGGTTGTTGGATTTATTGAAAATATCTTACTTCTAGTTTAAGTAACATTTTAATGCAGTAAGCAGTGTAATCAGCTTTTGGTAAATTAGAGAAAGAACTGTATACAATATTTTGCACACAAAACAGTAAAGCTTAAAACAATTCAAAACAACAGACACTAAGTGAAAACAAGACTTGTGAAAGGGGAAGTGTTCATGTGAGTGCTAATAGTGAAGTACCTACTACATAAATTGTGAGTAACTTACTATCGACTTGTCCCTGCATGATTTTTAATTTTTGTCTGGTCTCTGAGATCACATCTCGGTGGAGTTCTTTCTCGATTTGAACGAGTTTTGTTATGTTATTTATTTTGGTGCTATCATCAACACCCAAATGAGACCAGTTTAACCAGAGCTCCTCCATCATTTCACGGATGTTATTAGAAATCTCCTGTAGGACTTCATTGCTGTAAAATTAATATTTAAAACCAATGAAGGATGGTTTTAAAGTTCCTACTATTGTTTTCGTGGTGTTTTCTACTCTTAATATTATTCGTTAATTAACTCAATAGCTCAAAATCATGAATTTCTAAGTAGTACTATGTCATCGGCAATTATGTGTGGATCTGCTTAGAAATAGACAGTGGGTATTGCAGTTGAGGGATAATTTGTATTTTTCTTATTTTCCATTAACGAAACATATATGATTTCTAAGAAAGAATTGAATCTTAAATTGCTTTGGAATAAAAATTTAAATGACAGAAAAATCCGTTATTGATCAGGCTCGATTACGCCTAACCTTTGATGATATGTGAATTGTATAACTTTGTACAAAACCAAAATCTTTTTTACCAACCGCAAACACACTTTACACAACAGATTGATAAACTTAATTCTTGTTAAACGTAGAGTGGGAAACCTTAAAAAAACTTACAACAACTTGTTCACGTCTTCTGTAAATGTAATCATTTTTAAACCTAAGAAACACGAAAAACTTCTGCACTATTAAAACACTGCAACGCTTCTTTTTATCGATTTTACTCAAATATTAGAAAACACTGGCTATAAATTAATAAGTCACACAGATACAGCCATGGGACGTTTGTTTTCAAATTTTCAAAACGTTAAAATCAAGCGACAGTATTATCGCTCTGATTGGTTCTTCACAGACCGCAACCATTGGCTACTAGATTTCGTTCAGAAATATATTTGAAAAATAACACTCTTACAGCTAATTTTGGTTCATCCAATTTTAATATATTATTAGATATGTTTATAACACGATAAATACACGATAAACTTATTTTATGAAGATAAGAAAAGCAGATATAACTTAAGCGAGCATCATTAACGTGATATAACGTATTATTAGTGAACCCGCGCTATTCATTTGGCAATAACAATTTAACAAATTCGAACTCAACAAATACCTACGAGAAGTCGTTAATAAACATTTGTACAGATTTACACTATTTATGAATAAGGCCAATCAATAATCCAGTAATCTGCGTTGCGGACTTTTTGGCGGGAACGCGAAGTGTAGGTAATGAATTATTTTAGTAAAGCCCACTGAGTTTCTCGCCGAATCTTCTCAGTGGGTCGCGTTTCCGATCCGGTGGTAGATTCTGCGAAGCACTGCTCTTCCTAGGGTCAGTGTTAGCAACTCTCCGGTTGAGCCCCGCGAGCTCACCTACAAACGTTAGGGCGAAGCTGAAATAGCCTCTCAAGGCTATCGAAATAGGTAGGAAAAAAAAAAAAATTTTTAGTAACAACACTAACAACTCACATAATTTTACATTGCTTTAAGTTTGAACATGTAATTAAGTGTCTTGTGTATTCTTTTACCTGCTTTGCTAACTAGGAAGAGTTTTGGGATTTGGTAAAGGGAATGGGTTAAGATAAATTTAAGTAACATTTAGAAAGTCAGTAAAATTGCTGCACCGGTTCCTTAAGAACATACAGCTTCATTGCAGAAATAGTCCGGATCACAAGATGACCTAACACTAGTATTTTTTTATTTATTTATTAGTTAGATGGGTGGACGTGCTCACAGCCCACCTGGTGTTAAGTGGTTACTGGAGCCCATAGACATCTACGACGTAAATGCGCCACCCACCTTGAGATATAAGTTCTAAAGTCTCAGTATAGTTACGACGGCTGCCCCACCCTTCAAACCGAAACGCATTACTGCTTCACGGCAGAAATAGGCAGGGTGGTGGTACCTACCCGTGTGGACTCACAAGAGGTCCTACCACCAATAATTACGCAAATTATAATTTTGGGGGTTTGATTTTTATTACACGATGTTATTCCTTCACCGTGGAAGTCAATCGTGAACATTTGTTGAGTAAGTATTTCGTTAGAAAAATTGGTACACGCCAGCGGGATTCGAACACCGTTGCATCAGTAGATACGAATGCACCGGACGTCTTAACTTTTAGGCCACGACGACTTTAAAGTAAGTAGTAAACAATTATGAAAATTATATTTTATTGATAAGTATAATTTTGATTTTTATTTTTAATCTTATTCCTTCACGCGGAAGTATATTGTTAAGTACGTATTTCAACAGAAGAATTGATACCTGCCTGCGGGATTTGAACACCGGCACAGTCCCATCGCTAGATACTACACAAAATCTTCTAGGTTAGACTTATTCCAGATAAAAAGAGGCATAATTAAATTTAATTAGTTTAAAAATGTCACTAACATAGTGCTACTTACTATCTTCATTGATCTCCGGCAGTAGCAGCCGTAGTCCAATATGAACTCAAGGTCAGACAGATGTCATCGTTCCATCTTTTTGGCGGGTTTCTGTCCTTTAACTATCACAGGTAAAATTGCCTACTTTATTTATTGTCACTGCAGTGTAGCATGCGCCCCGTACAAAGCCATTTCTGAAGGTCAATAAGTTCGACAAATAAGTAAGCAGCTTTATTTTAATTTCTTATTTCCGTATTTCTTATTTTGTCTCTGATATTTACTCTGTGCTCCTTGACATTTAACAAGCTTATTTCTGTATAAGTCGATAAAAGTACACGTCTTGTAAATGCATTTTCTACTGGTTGTAAGAATTGCAAGCCCGCACGGCTAGGTTCTATCTTAGATATTTCTAATACCAAATAATTATGGGTTTTGGTTTGAAGGATTAGGAAAGCCATTATACCTTACAACCAAGATTTATATCTCACATCGTAAGGTGGATAGTGGCATCCATATTGTGATGATTACGTATTCGGATAACCACCTAACAGATTTACGCATTAAATAAATAAAAAATATTCAGGTAAAAATACTAGAAATGAATATCCTCGATAACTCTCATTAATTTATTAGACGTGAGAGCGCTCGAAGCAATTTATTCTAAACACATGTCCTCTTATTTATACAAACATATTTAAACCTATTCGAAGCTTTTTTTCTATTCCTTTCTCAATCGACCTCAAATTTATAATTAAAATTTAAAAAAATCAATTCGCCATTAAATTTGACACAATAAAAAACGAGCACTCGTTACTATCAGTAGGCAGCTACATTATTTAACAACAGATAATCGCGTTACGAGCATTAACTGGCAAAAATCATCGTCACACGTCATTATGTGGCAACATTCGCGATGTACGTAATACCTACGCGATGGCTTGCAATACACGGGACAAGTGGAGCGAACAAATGTTTGTGAATACAGAGCAAACGCTAATTGACAGTTGTGTACGCGCATTAATTACTTTGATAAATCTCAGAGGATTTATTAAGAAACACGGGACATTGTTTTGAAACCAAGAAGATTATTTACAAAATTCGTTGATGCAAAATTTTTTTTTTTAGCCATTTTAGTGCTGATTGTTTTTGACCCTAAAGATCACAATTGTCGGAGAAAAGTTTTATAAAAATTAAAAGTTCGCCGGTCAAAATTAATAAAGCTATTAGCGTTTTGGTTTCATGTTAGACACAGAGAGCATTCCGATAGAGGCACCCGTCACGTGCGGACGTGCTCATCGTCCACTCGATCGCCCGGTCTTTGTTCGCCCGGCTTTTGTTAGCCCGGCCATTGTTCGCGCGGCCTGTGTTCGTGATACATCTGCCGACCAAGTGTGTTTCCTGGAAGCTTTTATTTGTTTTGTTTTAGTTATTTTTGTGTTCGTGGAACATTTGCCGACAAAGTGTTTTCCTGCAAGTATTTATTTGTTTTGTTTCTTTTTGTAATTTCTGTTTTGTTGTGCTTTTTCTTTGTCCTGTAGTAATCGCGCCGCATTGCCACCTGTGTTCAATAGAACCGCTCAGGTCCGAGAAGTTGGGGCCTCGCCGCAAGGCGAGTGTTTTCAAGACCCGGGGCCGCCCCACCTGGGTACTCAGCGATCATGGACGCTGTATTCGCGGAATTCCTCCGACTTCGCCACCCACAGCTCGCCTCAGAGTTTCTGGCCTTCAAGGCCAATCACACTGCGAGCCCTCTCGAGGACTCCGCCGCGCTCGCTGCTCCTGCGTCGCCTGTACCTGCGTGCAGAGCTTCTGCATTGAGCACCGCAGCCTCTGTCGTGCCTGCCGCTCCCGTGTCGCCTATACTGGCGAGAAAAGCTGCTGCGTCGTCCGCCGTGACCATCGTTTCAGCTGAGCGATCATCCGCGGCCTCCGTCGCGCCCTCTAAAGCACCTACACTTGCTCGTAGGTCGCCTGCACCCGCCTCCTCGTGCTCCGACTCTGACTCGGACATGGAGGTCGACCTCGCCCCCGCCTCATCGACGGATGGATTCACCCTGGTACAGAAGGGTAAGAAGCGTGCCGCGGAGTCTCGAGCTCCCGCGGCCGCTAAAATTAGCAAAGCCGTGAACGCGTCGCGCCCCCGCCCTCAGACTCCCGTTGCGCCCCCAGCCCGTGCCACTCCGTCGCCGCGTCCGGTGGCTCAAAATAAAACCCAGACCCCTCCCCCGGTTATCCTTCAGGAGAAGGCAGCTTGGGATCGAGTTTGCCTGGCCCTTAAGGCCAAAAATATAAATTTCACGAATGCCCGTAACCTCGCGAACGGCATTCAAATTAAAGTTCAAACACCCGACGACCATAGGGCCCTCTCTTCTTACCTCCGTAAGGAGCGTATAAGTTTCCATACGTATACGCTCCAGGAGGAACGCGAACTCCGTGCCGTCATACGTGGCATCCCTAAAGAGTTGGATGCCGAACTCGTCAAGGCCGACCTTCTGGAACAAGGCCTACCAGTAAATTCAGTGCACCGCATGCACACCGGCCGCGGTAGGGAACCATATAATATGGTTCTAGTCGCCCTCCAGCCTACCCCCGAGGGTAAGCAAATTTTTAACATACGGACCGTCTGTAGGCTCTCCGGTATCGCCGTCGAAGCCCCCCATAAAAAAGGCACTCCTAGCCAGTGCCATAACTGTCAACTGTACGGGCACTCTTCCCGTAACTGTCACGCGCGCCCCCGATGCGTCAAGTGTTTAGGCGATCACGCTACGGCCCTATGCACTCGCGATCAAAAAACCGCGACGGAACCGCCTAGCTGCGTCCTGTGTCGAACACAGGGTCACCCCGCAAATTACCGCGGATGCCCCCGAGCCCCGAAAATAAATCGCCGCGTCGCCCGCCAAAACCGCCTCCGAGCTTCCCATCCAGACATCAAAGCCTCGGCACCCTCTGTGTCGCAGGCTAAGCCAGCGTTCGTTCCGGCGCCGGTGCCCAGTGGCTCGGCCTGGGCGAGACCGCTGCCGTACACGAACACGGCTACAACTCCCTCCTCCGCGATTCGTCCCGCCCCCGCGACTCGTCCCACCCCCGCGATACGCCCCTCCCCCGCGAATTTCCCTCCGACAGCGTCCGACAATCTTGCTCTAGCGATCGACTTCTTTCAATCGATTAACTTTGAGCGCGTTAACGCTTTAGGTGACGCCATTCGCGCTGCCTCCACTGCACAACACTTCATCGCCGTTGTGCAAGAATACGCTGACGTATACGCGTCATTAAATACGTACGTCCTCCCCTCGCTCCGCCGGTAATCAATGGCGTACATAAGTAGAATAAAGCCCCTATCCGTAACGATAGGATTTTTTAACGCTTACGGTCTCGCAAATCAACGTGATCAGGTTTGTGATTTTTTGCGTGACCATCAAATTGACATCTTTTTGGTGCAGGAGACCCTGCTTAAGCCCGCGCGCCGCGACCCTAAAATCGCGAACTATAACATGGTTAGGAACGACAGGCTCACTGCTCGTGGTGGTGGTACCGTCATTTACTATAGACGAGCCCTGCACTGCGTCCCACTCGACCCCCCCGCGCTTTCTAACATCGAAGCATCAGTATGCCGAATCTCACTGACTGGACACGCGCCGATCGTTATCGCGTCCGTTTATCTTCCACCGGATAAGATCGTTCTAAGCAGCGATATCGAGGCGCTGCTCGGCATGGGAAGCTCTGTCATTCTGGCGGGCGACCTTAATTGTAAACACGTCAGGTGGAACTCGCACACCACAACCCCGAATGGCAGGCGGCTTGACGCGTTAGTCGATGATCTCGCCTTCGATATCGTCGCTCCGCTAACCCCGACTCACTACCCGCTAAATATCGCGCATCGCCCGGATATACTCGACATAGCGTTATTAAAAAACGTAACTCTGCGCTTACACTCGATCGAAGTAGTTTCAGAGTTAGATTCAGACCATCGTCCCGTCGTTATGAAGCTCGGTCGCGCTCCCGATTCCGTTCCCGTCACGAGGACTGTGGTGGATTGGCACACGCTGGGCATCAGCCTGGCTGAATCTGATCCACCATCGCTCCCGTTTAGCCCGGACTCTACCCCGTCTCCTCAGGATACCGCTGAAGCCATAGACATCTTAACGTCACACATCACCTCGACATTAAATAGGTCATCGAAGCAAGTTGTAGCGGAGGACTTCCTTCACCGCTTCAAATTGCCGGACGATATTAGGGAACTCCTTAGAGCTAAGAACGCCTCGATCCGCGCCTACGATAGGTATCCTACCGTGGATAATCGTACTCGAATGCGTGCCCTACAACGCGACGTAAAGTCTCGCATCGCCGAAGTCCGAGATGCCAGATGGTCTGATTTCTTAGAAAGACTCGCGCCCTCCCAAAGGTCTTACTACCGCTTAGCTCGTACTCTCAAATCGGATACGGTAGTAACTATGCCCCCCTCGTAGGCCCCTCAGGCCAACTCGCGGCGTTCGATGATGATGAAAAAGCAGAGCTGCTGGCCGATACACTGCAAACCCAGTGCACGCCCAGCACTCAATCCATGGACCCTGTTCATGTAGAATTAGTAGACAGTGAGGTAGAACGCAGAGCCTCCTTGCCACCCTCGGATGCGTTACCACCCGTCACCCCGATGGAAGTTAAAGACTTGATCAAATACCTACGTCCTCGCAAGGCTCCCGGTTCCGACGGTATATCTAACCGCGTTATTAAACTTCTACCCGTCCAACTCATCGTGATGTTGGCATCTATTTTCAATGCCGCTATGGCGAACTGTATCTTTCCCGCGGTGTGGAAAGAAGCGGACGTTATCGGCATACATAAACCCGGTAAACCGAAAAATCATCCGACGAGCTACCGCCCGATTAGCCTCCTCATGTCTCTAGGCAAACTGTATGAGCGTCTGCTCTACAAACGCCTCAGAGACTTCGTCTCATCCAAGGGCATTCTCATCGATGAACAATTCGGATTCCGTACAAATCACTCATGCGTTCAACAGGTGCACCGCCTCACGGAGCACATTCTTGTGGGGCTTAATCGACCAAAACCGTTATACACGGGAGCTCTCTTCTTCGACGTCGCAAAAGCGTTCGACAAAGTCTGGCACAATGGTTTGATTTTCAAACTATTCAACATGGGCGTGCCGGATAGTCTCGTGCTCATCATACGGGACTTCTTGTCGAACCGCTCTTTTCGATATCGAGTCGAGGGAACCCGCTCCTCCCCACGACCTCTCACAGCTGGAGTCCCGCAAGGCTCTGTCCTCTCACCCCTCCTATTTAGCTTATTCGTCAACGATATTCCCCGGTCGCCGCCGACCCATTTAGCTTTATTCGCCGACGACACGACTGTTTACTATTCTAGTAGAAATAAGTCCCTAATCGCGAAGAAGCTTCAGAGCGCAGCCCTAGCCCTAGGACAGTGGTTCCGAAAATGGCGCATAGACATCAACCCATCGAAAAGTACTGCGGTGCTATTTCAGAGGGGAAGCTCCACACGGATTTCCTCCCGGATTAGGAGGAGGAATCTCACACCCCCGATTACTCTCTTTAGACAACCCATACCCTGGGCTAGGAAGGTCAAGTACCTGGGCGTTACCCTGGATGCATCGATGACATTCCGCCCACATATAAAATCAGTCCGTGACCGTGCCGCGTTTATTCTCGGTAGACTCTACCCCATGATCTGTAAGCGGAGTAAAATGTCCCTTCGGAACAAGGTGACACTTTACAAAACTTGCATAAGGCCCGTCATGACTTACGCGAGTGTGGTGTTCGCTCACGCGGCCCGCACACACATAGACACCCTTCAATCCCTACAATCCCGCTTTTGTAGGTTAGCTGTCGGGGCTCCGTGGTTCGTGAGGAACGTTGACCTACACGACGACCTGGGCCTCGAATCAATTCGGAAATACATGAAGTCAGCGTCGGAACGATACTTCGATAAGGCTATGCGTCATGATAATCGCCTTATCGTTGCCGCCGCTGACTACTCCCCGAATCCTGATCATGCAGGAGCCAGTCACCGTCGACGCCCTAGACACGTCCTTACGGATCCATCAGATCCAATAACCGTTGCATTAGATGCCTTCAGCTCTAATACTAGGGGCAGGCTTAGGGACCCCGGTAACCGTACTCGTCGAACTCGACAAAGAGGTCGACGTGCAACCTAACCCATGCATCAGCCCGCTGAGTTTCTCGCCGGATCTTCTCAGCGGGTCGCGATTCCGATCCGGTAGTAGATTCATTCGCGAAACAATTGCTCTTGAGTTGTTAGGTCTCCTTCGGAGGCGCTCGGGCGGTTGTTAGCAAATCCCGCCCCTCTTGGCTGAGCCTTTGCTCGCCCACCTGTCCTGGTGAAACTGGAAAGGCCTTCGGGCCACCAGTAAATTTTCAATCATAAAAAAAAAAAAAAAAAAAAAAAAAAAAAAAAAACACAGAGAGCATTGCGTATTTTGCACAATGACGACGATATTCAAGCTCGTTATGCAAATTCTTTATGAAAACGTGCGTTGAGGGACAACCGAACCCACAGACACAGCCCACTGAGTTTCTCGTCGGATCTTCTCAGTGGGTCGCGTTTCCGATCCGGTGGTAGATTTCGCAAAGCACTGCTCTTGCTAGGGCCAGTGTTAGCACCACTCCGGTTTGAGCCCCGTGAGCTCACCTACATGTTAGGGCGAAGCTGAAATAGCATCTCAAGGCTATCAGCATAGGTAGGAGAGAAAAAAAGGGACAACGATAGAGCACGCGTTTTCTGCTTCCCCAGTTAGAGAAGTAGTTACCTCAATTTACTATTTGAACATAGTAATCATGTTCATAATAATTGCTACTAGCATCCGTACGTAAACATGCTCGCCTAAGTTTTAAAACTTTACTCGCCTCTTAATTCCTGCCTTAAGCAATAGGGAGTGCTGACCATGCACCAGCTGGCACTGCCTATATCCAATTCTGCTGGGAAGCAATAATAGGTTTCGATTTGAAGGGCACGAGATACGTACCAGCTCTTTTTCTCTTTTTTTTCCCTACCTATTCGCTGGTAGTCTTAGAAATTATTACAGCTACGCCGGGATGGGTGAGTGAGCTAACAGACTCAACCTGAGAGAATTTGCTAACAAGAGTAGTGCTGCGCTGAATCTACCGCTGGGTCGGAATCGCGACCCCCTGAGATCCGGCGAGAAACTTGGGCCGGCTTGTGTCTATGGGCTAGTTCGCATGTCGAATTCTTCATCGGAGTCGACGAGTTCGACGAGGACGGTAACCTATGCTTGAAGACCCTAAAACACCGAGAATGGATCCGGGAGATCTGACAAGACATGCTTAGGGCGACTGCGGCTTTGCTTTGCCCCGTCGCAGTCGGATAAGAGTACCAGCTCGCAGGATTAGTAAGTCTAATTGATTTTATAACCAACTAGCTGACCCAGCAGACTTCGTAGTGCCTCAATCGATGAATAAAATACCTAAACTTCTGTATAAAATAAACTTAAAACAAAAAAAAGGAATCCGTCCGACGGGGGACACATCGAAGGAAAAACAAAATTGTTATTTTTATTTAATTCCGACCATTTTCATATTTATCTACCTTTTAAACCTTCTCTGGACTTCCACAAATAATTCAAGACCAAAATTAGCCAAATCGGTCCAGCCGTTCTCGAGTTTTAACGATACTAACGAACAGCAATTTATTTTTATATATACTTATATAGATGTAACTTTGAACAATAAATATTTCTTTGGAATCATTTAATATAGCGCAGAAATTACGTTCTCGTACACTTTTTGAAAAATATTAGTTTTCATTACAAACAAGATACGCCGGAATTCAGTTTACATACCAACATTTACGTACTAAAATCATTTACCACTCAACACGACACACAAATCCACTTTCGTCGTACAATCCAATCTGCCTTCAATAGAATATGTTCGACGAATACTTCACTGTATTTTATTGTGTACAGTATAGAATTAAGAATTGCCATTTACATAATCGAATCAAGTGTGCTCTCTTTATTGACGCAACGTACCTAATACATAATACTAGACATGAACATGTTTTAAACAAAATTCAATACGTCAATTTCTTAATTACATAATAAAATTCTCATCTCGCCTATAAAAGATATTTCTTCATAGTCATCAGCCCACATTTATCAACTGCTCAGCATAAAATACTGAGCATCATAGAAATTTCTCCAAATAAAAGATTGATTCTCCAAATAACACTTGCATTTATTTAATTTTGGTCAGGAGGAATCGCCGGACCTCCGGCCTCCACTGGGCATGGTGGACCGGATATGTCGGAGTCAAACTGACTAAAACTTCCTGTCGCTCAACAACCCACGTCCG
This sequence comes from Bombyx mandarina, assembly GCF_030267445.1. Classification (NCBI taxonomy): domain Eukaryota; kingdom Metazoa; phylum Arthropoda; class Insecta; order Lepidoptera; family Bombycidae; genus Bombyx; species Bombyx mandarina. The sequence goes on along the minus strand of NC_143224.1, from coordinate 5,645,271 downwards.
AAGCTCGCATGAGACAGAACTCATGAAAAGGCAAGGGGGCAAAGTGACGCGTTTAGTGCGGAGCACATCTCTCCCATCACCCTCCCCCTCGGGACGCCGGACTGGCGGTCGTCGGCGCCACGACCACCAGTCCTCTCGGTCGGCAGGCTATCCGAAGCCCGCCTAGATGGCGCCGGTTAGAATGGTCTACCCTCGGAATACCCCGCTGGGTCAGAACCAGCGTGGGTTGAGGATAGCCGGCCTTCCATCACCCGGACGCTCTTGCATAAAACGCGTGCAGAGCAGCTTGCACGTCGTCTTCTTAGGTCCCCTTCGCCGGTCCCCAGGCCGACATGTGAGAGAGACCCGAAACACTTAGAGGGCCAGGGCATGGGCGAAATCAGCCTCCCTGGCCCCTGCTCGACGGCGGCGGGCCTGCGCGTCTCGCACGCGCCCCGCCGCCTCCTTCTGCGAGATGGTGCACTCGCAGAAGTCGAGCATCGCCTTCCACGACTCGTCGTCACCGAGCATTGATGCCACAACACCCGGCAACGACAAGTCGTTTCCTATTTTTGCGACAAGGACACGGCGCCACCCCTCCCATGCGACGAGCGTGTGCTCCGCCGTGTCCAAGTCGCAACCACAATGGTGGCACTCTGCCGTCAGCTCGGCTCCGATCCGGTGCAGGAACTCACCGAAGCAACCGTGCCCAGTGAGCACCTGCGTGAGCCGGAAAGTGAGGCGTCCTCTGTCACGATTCACCCAATTCACAAGAACCGGGCGAATCGCCTCGATGGTCCTACGACCAGCCGAAGGATCGGCCAGCCGTCTGGACCATGACTCCAGCACGGACCGCCGAGTTTGGGCCTTCCGCGCTCTGACCACACTGGGGCTGGGACGTGCCACGCCCCGTGCACGAAGGTCAGCCCGCTACTGATAGTCAGCGGCGAGCGCCTCCACTTCCAGAACCCAAGGCGGCGTCCCAGCCAGTACACACGCCGCCTCGAAGGAGATGGTGCGATAGCCGCAGATGACCCTGACCGCGATGGTGCGTTGCGGCCGTTGCAGCAGCTTCGCTACCCCCACGGCCAGGGACTGGCCCCACACGGGCGCCCCTTATAGGGCCATTGATCGCACCACCCCTGTATAGAGACGGTGCGTCACCTGGTCAGGCCCCCCAACGTTGGGAAGAAGCCGGCTTAACGCGCCGGCCACCCCCAACAGACGAGGGACCAGATTTTGAAAGTGAGCACGGAAGGTCCAACGACTGTCCAGAATGAGGCCGAAGTACTTCAACTGCACCCCGACCCCGATACGGACGCCTCCAAACACGATATGGGCATCGACAGGTGGCACTCTCCGGGGCCTGTGGAACCACATGGCCTCGGATTTACTGAGCGCCACGTCGAGGCCCAATCTCCTGATTTTGCCGACGACATGCGCCACCCCAGCGGTAGCAAGACGGGCAGACTCAGCAAAACTCCTCCCCCGGGCCCCGACCAACGTGTCGTCTGCGTAACAGATTACGCTTAGGCCCGGGAGGAGGGCACCCCTCAGTACCCAGTCATACCCGATATTCCACAAAAGAGGGCCGAGCACCGACCCCTGTGGAACACCGCGCACGACCGGGAATAAGTGAATGCTTACTGCATTTCTCTACATAATTACAATACTATAATAATAACAAATGCATTTCTACAGTTGAATTTAGCGTGATTTGGTGTATAATTTTACATCGCCCTAGATGGGTGGGCGTGTTCGTGTATCATCTTGTGTTAAGCGGTGACCGAAGCACACAAAACAGAATGATAATTGCTATAAAGCTTAAAATCGAAATTTAAATTGTAATGCTGTAATATCATGTAATCACTATACATAACACTTTACGTGATAATGAAATTATTATGTTGTGGGTAATAATTTACGACACGGTGAATATTATTGTAGCTCGTTTTGGTGCGCTAAATAAATCTAATGCAACTCAAAATTTCTGCCATTGATCCTGTTTATATATAATATCAAATTTGGTATTTAATTATGTAAATTTGTTATCGAAGTGCGAGTGCAGCGAAGAAGCCGGGTTGTCGATAAACATAAGCAAGACCAAGTTCATGGTAGTCTCAAGAAACCCGGATTTGAGTTCAAGCGTATCTGTAGCTGGGAAACAACTAGAGCGGGTACGACAGTACAAGTATTTAGGGGCTTGGGTAAACGAAGCATGGGAATCTGATCAAGAAATCAAGACCCGGATAGAAACTGCTCGAGCCTCTTTTAATAAAATGAGGAAAGTTCTTTGCTGTCGTCAACTGAATATAAAGCTCCGAGTCAGGCTACTCATGTGCTATATCTGGCCTATCGTCATGTATGGTTGCGAAACGTGGACCCTGAAAGAGGACACTACAAGACGCCTACAGGCATTCGAGATGTGGTGCTACCGTCGCATGTTACGCATTGGTTGGACGCAGAGGGTCAGGAACGAAACCGTGCTTCAGCGCGTTCATATGTCCCGGAAAATGCTGCCTGCTATCAAAAAGCGCAAGATAGAGTATCTCGGCCACGTGCTCAGGAACGATCGATACATGCTGCTCCAGCTGATAATTATGGGCAAAGTGGACGGAAAGAGACGTGCTGGGCGAAGAAAGAAATCATGGCTCCGGAATATCCGGGAGTGGACCGGTATTGCCTCCGTCGAACAGCTGTTCCGGCTGGCTGCAGATAAAAACGAATATAGAAAGCTAACGGCCAACCTTCAGGATTGAAGAGGCACTGGAAGAAGAAGAAGAAATTTGTTATCAACAGGAAATGTTGTGGAAATAAATGTTAATAGAGTTACTTTTATAACCCCTTACGGATCGGTACTATACGTTTTATAAGTAATTAAATAATTAAGTATTAGTAATAGCAACAGTAATGGTATAAGTAAATAATTAAGTATTTACTAATATTTTACCAAAATATACACACTATATTTTGTTCCAATGCAAATTCCTTTAAATTTCTGAGTAACGGCTATGCGGCTATATCACTACAAGTGCTAGTCAAAATAGTTTTTATTCACCATACATATAATAATATGAATAGAGCGGATTGCAAATATTAAATACTCAAATAATGCTAAATAATTTGAGCAATTCGACATTATTGTGCAGTAGTATGATGCTGACTGAATCTCTGGAACTAGTGGATCGAATATAGAATTTAAATCCAATGTTTACCAGTGATTTTTCCCGGTTTTATATTAGTTGAATTAATTCCAAAGTTTTAGAACACTCGTCAGCAAATGCCATCGATAACGGTGATTTTCGCTTTTAAATAATACCTGCCACAGAAATGTATGAGATACCTATCCTAATTAGTTAATTTCAAAATACAGAACAAAAGAGTATTTGATAGGTATACATTAATTTTTTCTTGTATAGATACTAAGCAATACCTATTGTTAAATGTTTTACGCACATCAAGATAGCCCCTTCACTTTGATCCCTACGCGTTTCTGTTGTAAAGCATTTCGTAATGCAAAATGTAGTTCACGTTTTGCGATAAGCAGAATTAATTAAATTCTTATTTAAATGGTGTGTAGACATATATATAATAATAATAATATACATAATCTTTCAGAGTAGCCAACCAAGTACCCATCTTTCAAGATAACCGATTAACTCTAAAATTTGCATATAATCAAGGACCGATGACAAAACAATAATTTTATTAATTTATATACCTAATTATTTTTGTAAGATTCTATTTGTTTAATATTTACGTTCTATACTGGCGCATAAATATAATATATTTTTATGCGAGTCGTTTACCTAGTAAGAAAAAATATATGTCTTTTTCACAGTTTATCATATTGTAGAAACATATAGATTTTAATATTCAGTTCGGGATCACTGTATTACTGAGTTTGTGATCCGAATCAAGAAACAAAACAAAAGAAGATGATCACTTGGGTGTTAAGTTAAATACAACCTTCTAAGTAGCCAATTATAGATTGAAAGCAATATACACAAGTCTTGAACAATAGATGTCTCATATAGAAGTCTCAATGCGGATCTAATTTCTTTGGGAATACTGGAAATGCCATATCCATAAATAACAAAGATTAGTTTTCAAGTCAGATTAGAGAGACTTTTCTCCACTCGATTTTAATTTAAAAGCTATTGTTTAATTGTTTCAAATAATAATTCCCAAGTTTTTTTTTTATAAATAGTATTACCATTCGCTTCAGTTAGTAGCATTTTCTCACATTTCATACATTATTAAATGAAAAGAAAATAACATATTAAAAATAAAAAAAATTATTTATTTATTGCTTAGATGGGTGAACAAGCTCACGGCCCATCTGGTGTTAAGTGGTTACCGGAGCCTATAGACATCTACAACGTAAATGCCACCACCCACCTTGAGACATGAGTTCTAAGGTCTCCGTTTTTATAGTACAACGGCTGCCTTACCCTTCAAACCGAAACGTATTGCTGCTTCAAAGCAGAAATAGGCAGGGTGGTGGTACCTACTCGTGCGGATTTACATGACGTCCTACCACCAGTAATAAAAATTATGTTACATTGTTGAGCTGGTACAACTGTCTAATCAGACATCACATAAACAATTACATACATCACTATGTGTAATATAACTTTCTTTAATATTTCCTTTTAGTTAATATGTCGTAAAAATAGAATTTGTAGAGAAAGGAATCACTGTCTTATTTATTGCGTAATTGAAAATGGCTCAATGTGATCCTTATCAATATTACAATATCTGTGCTTAAATCTGCCGCTATTAAAAAAAAAACAATTTTATGTTCTAAATTTAACTGTGGTCAATAAGGCACAGGATCATACTGTAAATAAATTTTAATAGAAATTTGTTATAAAAAAGTTGAAAGCTTATCATTTAAATATTAATATAAAAATGTGAAATTTTAATTCAGTACCTAAGTACCTAAACTAAAAAAAATATATTAAAAAGTACAAATAAAATTAAATAAAATGAAAATTATAAAATAAAATAGGATTTTATGCGCCCACCCCAATGGAGGATAATGGATAATGATGGATGAACTCTTATCTTAAAAGTATTTTAATTTATAAAACCCCTCAAAACCACTGTACAAAACTGAATAAAACACACGCGAGCGCATTAAATATGAATAAACAAACAAACACTTTATAGGAACAAAATACACTTTAAATATTAGGCTTACTGTGAAAATCAATAGGTGTCTTGAAAAATATTCCCTCACTGCTGAGGATCGTGATTCCGTTCGATTCCGTCAACTAGCTGTCTCCGTCGATCCTGTTTTGTAGCTTAGTGGAGTGCGTCGCTGACAGGTATCCCCAGTTCCTCCACTATTTGGTCCGACCATCGTTTAAGACCTCTACCCCTAGGCCTTTTTCCCTCTATTTAACCGGTCACCACAAGGCGTTCCAAATTGCTGGTGTCCCTGCAAAATGAATTCTAAATACCTGAAAAAAAACATGTCATGTGGTGAGAAAATACACGTACAGCTAACTTACAGTCGTGTGTAATTAACAATTACGCAATTAAGTCATTAACATACAACGACTATTAAATTAAAAGTGTTGGAAAACAGTAAAAAGTTGAGATTAGGTGAAACGGTTCAATTATTTTAATGTAACACGTTATTATCGATTTCTTTGCCTAAAGATAATAATTAGTAGTTACGTTGATTTTAGAAGTGAAAACAATTGATATCAATAGTTATATTATATACATATTACAATATAAAAAAAAATCATTAATTAGCGTAGTGTGTTCCGGTCAATACCTATACCAATAAATAATAATATGTACAAAATTGATTTTTAATAGATTCAGCTACCGTTTTTATTTATTATATTATTATATATATAAACCATTGTTATTTAAATCAAAATTTATATAATTGATTTATTAGTAATTAAACTGTGTGTGTGTGTCGTGGACTAGCAGTAAAAAATACATTAACTTAGCTCATTAGCATCTTTGTCAATATTAACCGAAAATATGCATAGCATTATTTTAGTTGTCAATTAAATTTGCTTCAGACGATAAGAGTAAAAGCGTAATGCAAAGTGCATTGCGATACAGCCGCTTTAATTTTTATTATTATTATTATTATTGTTATAGCTCTGGCTGGCCTTGCTCTTATTGTGAAGGTGGATATTAAATTAAGTAAATACACAATGAAAAGGTTCTCAGTGTACATAAGCTGCCTAAAATTTTTATGTCCTGTTACTAAACCAATGAAAACAACTTTCATAATTGATGAACATGCAACCGTATTGCTCAAGAAACTTTTTCTATTTCTTAATGTTTTAAATGTCCTCGTAACAGAAGAAATTATAAGAAATGTCGTGATCAGACAATGATAGACACGTCCTCACATATCACAACATACTAAGATAATTTGAATTATTCATGATTTACATTAATAAATGAAGCCGAGCATAATAAAACCATAGATTTAATATATTACATTTGAAACATTTGCGAAAGAGTTCTTACGTAAAAATGTAAATAAAATATCTCGTGTGCCCTGTTTATTTTTAAACAATTAGAGACGCGCCTACTATCGATGAGCGTTACGTGATAATTATGACAAAATATGCTAATTTCGCTTCGATCGAACGCTTTTTCCATACATCTCTCAACAAATTTCTATCTATTGTTCAAAACGAGACACCGACTGACTGACAATGTATTGTAGTTCAGTGTACACGTAACTCCAAGCGAAGCACTCCACACTCGCCGGTTAAGAGAAAACGGGTATAAAAGCGATGCAAATTACAATTACTAGCATTACCCACCACCCTCTCAACGAGTACGGTACAACAGTAATCTAGCGACCAAGATGAAGTACCATGTGCGTAATATTCTTGTATATTTATTTTTAGTAGTGCAAGTGTCTATAGTGCTTATAATTCGAAAGTAACCGTGATCATACGTCTCTGGACCGTCTGGACCTACGTTTAACACAAAACGTTTCAATCTAATATTTATTCTAAAATTTGTTTTTATCTGACTTCAATAGCGACATTTAGTCTAGAACACCTAAGCACATCGGTGAAATAGCAAGTCATTTCCTGTTTATCGAAGAAACTCACAACTGATTAATGCAATAACTTATTGAAGCATCGATAGGGTTCTCACTTCCTGTTTAATCGATTTCTTGTTCGGCCCGGTCTCTAAGGAAGTTTATAGTATGAAATAGATAGTTCTATGGAGACAGCTCTCTCGCAAAACTAGTTTCAATTCAACTACCATAACTTTGTACATTCAACTTAGCATTTTCTAATTTAAAATTTTTATTTTCGATGTTACAGATCTTCCTGGGACTCATTGCCGCAGTGACTGCTTTTCCTGGAATAATACATGATGAAGCTCCCCAAGTCGAAGCGAAATACGACCACCAGTCTTTGATTGGTGAATCTGGACACCATCATCAAATTGAACACGAACACGCCAAATCTCACCAGTCGATCAAGTTCGAACACTTCCACCCCGTTCCTGTGTACGTGAAGAAGGAGCACAGCCACCTTCTGAAGCATCCTCTTGAAAAGGGAAAATCAGAGCAAAACCTCAAGCTGATTCATCCTGAGACTGAACACAAGCACGGCGGTGGACTTGTCCTCGAGGACGACAGACACAACATTGAACACCATATCGCTTCTGCTGGTCTTGAGCACGGAAGCTTTGAACACGGAGGTCTGGAACAAGGTCTGGAGCATGGAGGTTTGGAACACGGAGGCTATGAGCACGGTGGTTTCGAGCAAGGAGGTTATGAGCACCTATCCGGTGGCTTCAAAGGCTATGAAGGAGGCGAAGGCTTGAAGACTTACGCTGAACTTCAGCAACCAGAGGACCACGGCCATTACTACGCTGAACACGGACAGGCTTTATCTAGCGACAGCGGCGAGGGCTACAAATACGAAAGCTACTAACCTTATAAAGGCATCACTAAATAAGCAACTGTCTGAATATGTTTTAGGTCTGTCTCTTGCCTAATGAAATTAGAGTTTATTTAGATCGTAGGGATTAAGACTCATCGATCTTTATGCGGTTTAAATTAAATGCTTATTTGAGCTATTTCGAATACCTGTACCTGATTTAGACTTAATTCAAAAGTAACATGTCTGGGCAATCTCGTCGTGAAAATGTTTGTTCGGTGTGATCTAATTTAGTCAAGTATGTTGTGAAATGTGAAATCCGATGTTACGTTTTTAAAATGAGTGTTGATTTTTTAGATCGTTGAATCATGTTTGTGTGTTTTTTTTTGTGTGGCTAAAACCTATTGTTTTTTTAATTAATTGATTTTGCATAAGGCATACGTTGAGTCCCAGTGAAAATGTGATATTAATAAATGTTGGTTTTTTTATTATTATTAAAACCAGTCTTTTTTTCTTTCACCCTATACTATCTACCTCACACATATACTAAGTTAGTTCTAACAATTTCAGATCATATCGCTATGCTAGTACAGTAATAATTACCCGGGTAGTTATGTAGAGCACAACAACTTGTGCTCTGTACAGCATAACTATCTGGTTCCGGACAGGAGTGCAATCACGCAACAGAATAAGCTAATTTCAGAATAAGAATATGGTAATTTCAGAATTACACAAACAATTTTCGATAAAGCAATGAATGTGGTTTATTCCGTTGAAATACTTACCTAGAAGCATGTTTGACTCGCACTTTCGATAAAATTAAATATAACTATAGCTATTTAAATTTTGCGTTAGTGTGGTGAGAGAATTTAATTTAAACACATTATTGATACATAACCGTAGAGAGGTTAGGGTCTTTTTGTTGTTATTCGGTTACGTTACGTATCGAATTGATTTCTCAGTTTTAATTTTATTTCAATACATGTAATGTGTTTGGTCTCACACGAAGTATTTAAATCGATTACGCTGTCTAGACTCTAGAACGTAATTTAAGTCACGAAAATTATAAAAAAACATTTTTTTTTTAAATCTAAAATTAAATTTATGACAAAAGTAAACAACATAAACGTTCATTAAGGAGAATTTGCATAAAAGATAACTTTTCTCTTTTCATTATTTATTTTTTATTTTTATTGCATACACATGCCATTTATGAAACTAATCGGCTAGCAAAACTCTTCATAAATAGAAACATTAACTCATCATTCCATTTTAAACGCAGCATTCTATTCAAACAGACTTGTTATATATGTTCCGAACTAGATCTCCAAATAGAGATACAGCTGTTTGTGAAAGAAATTAGAAAAAAATGTTAATTTTTGAACATTAAACACACTGTGGGCCGTTCACAGCATACAAAGTTTACGTGACACGGAATATACATATTTCTTGTAATTTTAAAACGCGGCGACATCTCGGCTTCCTGGTCGACGATTTCATATTCATTCGTTAGGAGGCCGCGGCTTTCTACATCGTGATACACAACATATTTTGTGCCTATTGCAATTCAATAAAGCGGAAGGATTGTTGTGACCGAAATTCTCGAAAACTCCGAAGCTTTCGGTGTCGACGCAAGGTTTTGAAACCGAATGACTCATGATTTAAATGCTCTGATATCGAATTTCTTAATAATTTTATTTTATTCTCGTTTTTGTTACTGTGACTTTTATTAACTGCATCGAGTATTACATTCGCCTAGTGCATCGCTACCGCGTTTCGCTGTGAAAACTAGATTTATCACTTTATTTCTAATGGCCATTATACAAACACAACGCTTATGCCAACGCATTATTGTTAATTTCCTGTATTATCATTTCAAAAATTGAGAAATATTATAATTTATACTGAATGATTCCTTTGATCATAATTTTTAGTTGTGATAAAGTATTGGAAATCTCTACTTAAATTGTTATGCTATTTTGAAAACAACCGAATCTTTCAATTAACTAAAATTGTCGGTCTAAAACTAGATCCAAACTAATTTACATTGAATATTTTTTAATAATTCTAGTTTGATAGATTTGTAGATAAGATGTTATACACGGTGAAAAACGTTTTTAAAAACGGGAAGTTATTTAAATTTCGCATTAATTGGCCATCAAAGAAATCTAGATAATGATTGGGTATTGAGCTTTGGATGAACAAATGAGGAACAAATGATTCTGCGTGTCATCATCATCAACATCAGCTTCGCCAACACTACTGCTCTGACAAGATTTTCCGACTAAGAAGAATTAAGTGTATTATAATCACAGATAGGTACCACAAACCTGCCTATTTCTGTCGCGAAGCAGTCATTCCAGTTTAAAGACTGGATTAGACATTATATAATACAACTTGAGGATTTGATCACGTGTCTACAAGTATGAATTCATGAGGTCTATATTCACTTTGTTAAGTCTGAGCTCTCGCCTAAAGGATAACCGTGAGCTCACCCAATTGTACCCATTTTTACCCACTTGTACCAATAATAGAATCTAAAGTGCTTAGCTATTCATTTTTAACTAAGATGGCCGAGTATAGAACAATACATTTGAAGTTCATTTGGAGCTAGGGCTTAGAGCCCATTTAGGCACTACAACAATAATGTCTCTATACATTTTCAGATCAAAGTATCTGTTGCATTGAAAATACATGATTGATTGTTTTGCGGTCAATATAAGGACAAGAATGGTCACCACACATTCACATTACAACATGCAGTAGGTGTCACAAATAAATACGAACGGTATTTTATTTTGAAGCATATATAAGGTACTAGTGTACGGTGCATTTATATGAAAAAGAAAACTAGCTAGGATCGAAAAACGACATAATCGCATGGTGATAATTACATCGAGCGATTTATCACATTAGACCATTTTTATAATTCAATTTGATGATATTATTATATAATAATACGCTATAAATCTTATGGTGAATGGAAGAAATGAATCTTAAGTTAAATGTGCCTGTCAGTTTAGCTATTTTTCTATTTCATATTTGTCCTATTTTTTTTATTACGTAAATGGCTAATCGAGGTCATGGCACCTGGGGTTAAGTGGTTGCTGTTGTTCATAGATAATATAATATGACAAAGTCACAAGGTCTAGAGCGTAGAAGCACAAAATCAATACAATTTTTGTAAAAAAAAATGTTTTTATTAAATATATCTACAAAACATAACAATAACTACAGATCATGAAAACAGACAACAATAATATACTAAAACATGTAACGATTAAAACTGATTAAATACTAATGCTCCCACACGTGTCGTAGGACAGTCAACCTTTCAGGCCTGCGGAAAGGAGCGCCAGCTGGAGTCTCCCTTTTGATTTCAATAGGAACGATGCGCTCCACTAAATATGGTTTGTTACCCTTAACGGTAGACTTAGAGATAGTTACAGGTATGCGCTTTTCAGATTCTCTGGGTGCAGGTCTATCTGTTTTCACAACTGGAGTTGGGGCTGCTTTAGTGAACTGTAATGGAATAACGAAAGGTTTAGCTCCTTTCTTTTGAGCAGCCTCAGAACTGCGTAGCTTTGTCAGTGTTGATACATTAACTAGCTTAGCGGAGACAGGACGACGTTTCTTGGCGCGTAGCTCTTCTTTCACCAATAAAGGATTTGTTTTAGCGAGTACCTCGGCCCTTGCCAAGGCATTTTGTTTTTCCAAATTTGCTTTCAATTTCTCAAGCTCGATGGCGTATTTCTGATCGTTATGTTTTGGAGCTTCCTTCAATTCACGCAAAGCTGTCTGGAGTTGTAGTTCACGTTGCAAAAGCTTGCTCCTTTGTTGGGTGATGGATTGCACAACTTTGTCGCTATTGAGGAGTGGAGTTAAGAGCTCTGCAAGTTTCTCTTGCGCGATCTCTTCTTCAGTTTCGGCTTGTTGTTCTTCTTGGGCAACCTCCTGAGCGAGCGTCTGAGGAGTTTCCTGTGCGGGTTCTTGGGCAGCTCCCTGGGCGGGCTCTTGAGACGGTTCCTCTACAGGAGTGATGGCAGGCACTGAAATATTGTCATCGTCCAAAGGAACTAATCTAAACTTCTTCTGTAATAATGCTTCAAGATCAGTTTTCGCTTCTTCCTTCTTCTTTTCAGTTTTCTTGGTTTGGTTACGTGGCTTTGTTTTTTGAGACTGTTCCGATGCTGGAATACGAGGAGCAGCGTTAGCCTTCGCCTTCTTATTTTGTTTTCTGACAGAAGGAGCAAGATATCTATCTTCACGTTGCTTTTTAGCGGGTCTAAATCTAGCTGGAATAGTTCTCGGTCTCTCTGTGATTTCTTCTTCTTCCTCTTCTTCTTCTTCCTCATCTTCATCTTGCTGCTCTTGTTCTTGTTCTTGGTCCTGCTCTGGTTCCTGTCCTTCTTCTTGTTCTTCTTCCTCTTGTTCATCTTGCTCTTCCTCCTGTTGCTCTTCGTCTTGTTCTTCGCCTTGCTCTTCTTCTGCTTGAGGCTCGTTATCAGCTTCAGAACTATTGTCTTCTTCCTCAATTTGGTCGTTCAGAATTTTGAGAATCTCCTCGAGTTGAGACCTGGATTGTTCTTCAGTAGTTTCAGCTTCACCCTGTTCATTTTCAATGGTCTGTTCTGGTTCCTCAGTCTGAGCTTCAGCTTCAGGCTCAGCTTCTGGAAGTTGAGGTCTCACTACGGCACCACGGGCTTCAAGCGCTTTAACTTGACTGGGTGTTAAGTATAAAATAACTTCTTTGGTTTCATATTTCGAATCTGTTTGTGACGAAGGAGTGGATGGTTCGTAGAATTTTTGCGGGCCAAGATCATAGCGTCCTGCATGCACCGACGCCAGAAATATTGAAGCTAATACGCACCACAACTGAAAAAAAAAAATTTTTTTTTTAATAAGGGCAACGGTTTGAAACATATTAATCCATTTGGTGTTCTCTGTGATTAATGTACTCACGTGAATTTCCATGGCTGCAAATGTGAGTGATGAGAGCAGCCTGTGGACTGATAGGACGCTGTTTGTCGTCTGTGCAGAAACAAGGAAGACCTCCGATTTTATACACAAGATGAGTGTTCGAAATCTTCTACAAATTCGTAACTAGCTCGTCGCTATTAGTGAAGAGCCGATGTCGATTAACACGAAATTCTTATAAATTATGTTAATTTACCTATTACGAATTTTGTTCTATGTGTAAGTTCCATTTTTCATTTGAGGCTTCATTTTAGTACTAAATTTATTTATTACTAAAATTCATTATATTAGCATTCAGATTTTTGCATTTTAAATTTAGTTAAATTTTTTAACTTTCGTTTTAAAGCGCATTTTGTGTGAAAATCCAAACCAGCCCATCTGATTTTTTTCTTTTCACTTAAATTATAACTCTTAAATTTAAATTAAATATCTAAAATCATTTTCTATCTAGAATTTCTATCATTTACTGTTACTACCATATACAGTGATATAACATTGTTTGAATATAGAGGATTTATTTTCGACAAATTCATTAAAACAAAGGTGAATCTAATTTGACCGTAAAGTTCACAAAGAAACCTAATGCTTAGTTACATTGTTGTTGAATTGTAACAAATAACAAAACAGACTACGTACGTTTTGTGCGACCATACTGGAATTTTTTTCTGATTGAAATGGTACCAAAAGTGGGAATATTTTCATATTTTTAAAATACCTATTTATTTATTAGCATTAGTTTTATGATATATGTTATATGTTGTTAGAACAAAATAAAAGTAAAAAAGTCAAAAAAGAATCGATAAATTTAATCGAATTGATTTTCGATATCGATATTCTAATAATTTCAAGTCGTATGGGACGTAGTTATCTACGCACTTTTTACATAAATTGCATTATAATATGGATCTGTGATGAAATTTCGATCATTTCACAAAATTTCGTTTTCAATTAAACAAATATAAATATTCAGATGCGTGCCTCGGAGAAAGATCATGTTGCCGTGAAATAGAGTCGCATTTCCAATGCCCTGTTTGATAAATTTTAAAATATTTCATTTTTATTATACAAGAACACTGGGCGGGCGTAACAGTATTCAATTTAATGGCTTTAGGCATATAAAATATATGATATGTATACATATGTTGATCATAAGAATAAATTTACCATGTTGAAGATGTAGCTGTGTAGAATATCTTAGTGAAATTAGGCCTGAGCAGATAATAATATTACTCTAATTTATGACATACTTAAAATAGCTTAACGTTTATCAGTGCAGGACATAGTTTTCTTACAGCAGTATATAATATGAATATGATAAGCGTAAAATTACAAATTTTGTAGTACGTTTTTGTTCTGCATTCTACTTTCCGTATTTATATTTACCAAATGTGTTTTCAGTTCCATAAAAACACCAATACGTGACCAGGACGGTGTTTAAAAGTTACGTGACCGCATGTTTCATAGGTTTCCAGATAGCGTGGTGCCTGTAATTAAACATAATGGAATCGTCTTTTATCAAAAGCCCTGAAAACCAAAACTATATTATTCCAGCGGCTTTTCTTTTCTTTTTTTCTTTTTATTTTATTAAGAACACACGAACACTCGAACGGTAAGCGACATTGACACTGTGACGGGAGTCGGTGTTTCTTAAACGGTTTAAATAAAATTAAACTTATTTATGTAAGACGAATGTTTGCTGGAGGGAAGCGATTGGAAAAGGAAAGCCATGGACAAAGTGATTTGGAAGAAGCTGGAGGAGGCCTTTACCCGAGAAGGGGTTCCGATCAATGGTACAGAAGAAAGTAAGGTTAGCGAATAAAAAAATAATAAAGAAATTCTACCCTAGTATATTTAGATATTAAATCGCATGTAACAACGATATCATTATGGATTGGAACTAAACAGGCTTTATTATTATTATTATTTATGTAAGACGAATGTGAGCGAGTTTTGTCGTGTGATTTTCTTCTAAGTATTCTTTTTATAGGACTTCGTTGACAAGTACACTCCGGGCCTTGTGTTAAATGATAACCTTCAAACAATACGACGTAAATAACTCCACCCATCTTGAAACATGAAATTGACGTCTCAATTATATTGTACAGCTGTTGTTCGCTCTAAACTAAACACAGAGCTGCTTTGGGGATCAGAGTAAGAATACCACGCCCTACAACTAATAAAAAAATGTGTTGAAAATTTATTGATGTTAGTTCGTAATCGTGTGAACAAGACGATTATTTTACGAAAGGCTCTCAGCTAACGTAATTGCACTGCGACAATCCCACCCTTGCATCGAAGAATTTCTTCTTATGTACTCGTAAATTAGACTCAACACTTATCGGTAACCGTACTCGTCGAACTCGACAAAGAGGTCGACGTGCAACCTAACCGATGCATCAGCCCGCTGAGTTTCTCGTCGGATCTTCTCAGCGGGTCGCGATTCCGATCCGGTAGTAGATCCATTCGCGAAGCAATCGCTCTTGAGTTGTTAGGTCTCTTTCGGAGACGCTCGGGCAGTTGTTAGCAAATCCCACCCCTCCTGGCTGAGCCTTTGCTCGCCCACCTGTCTTGGTGAAACTGGAAGGGCCTTCGGGCCTCCAGTAATCTTTCAATCATAAAACAACAAAAAAAATATTCAAGTATAAAATATTGTTGAAATATTTCTTTCTCAATTGAATTATGTGATGATATCTTTTCTATGATTCGGGCTACCTTGATAGTAGGCTGTTTCACCGCTATTGCTAAACACCATATTTCAAAACCATATTTGATCGATTTGCAAATGTTCTTCAATATAAAACTGATATAATCGTCAGCAGAGTGTGTGTGTCTGTGCATTCCTATATTGCTTCTACGATGGTTGAGCCTATTTCAAATTAGGGCAGGGTGTCTTGTGAGCCTGCACTTGTAGGTACTACCACCTTGTCTATTCTTGCCGTGAAGCAGTAATGCGTTTCGGTTTATAGGGCGGGGCAGCCGTTGTACTGTTAAAATTGTGACTTAGAACTCACGTCTCAAGCTGGGTGGCCGCAATTACGTTGTTGGTATCTCTGGGCTCCACCAACTACTTAATGCCAAGTGGGCCGTGATATCCTGTGTCCACCCATAGTAAAAAAGTCAATTTCAGTGCGGCATAATAAGTTAAACTAAAGATAGATCGAGTGATTAAATTCAATTAACAATAGAAACGATCGTTTGGAATCTCTGGGTCTGCGGATGTTCCATGGGGAGTGCTCTGAGAATTTGTTTGAGTTGATACCATCATCTCGTTTTTACCATCGCACTGCCCGCCACCGAAGTAGAGTTCATCCATACTACCTGGAGCCACTTCGTTCAACCACAGTGCGTTTCCAGAGATCTCTTTTGTCATCTTTTCTGACACGTACCATCCAGCTTTGGAATGTGCTCCCCTCCATGTGGTTTCCCGAGCGCTATGACATATCCTTCTTTAAACGAGGCTTGTTGAGAGCACTTAATGGTAGGCAGCGGCTTGGCTCTGCCCCTGGCATTGCTGAAGTCCATGGGCGACGGTAACCACTCACCATCAGGTGTGCTGTGTGCTCGTCTGCCTACAAGGGCAATAAAATGAAAAAGATAAAATAGAAGACGAACGGTGATTGTTTTATTTTACAAGACTATTTGTCTACGGCGATTCTTATAAATATTAAATCTAAAAAAGAAAAAATAAACAGGTTTCTCAATTATAATTTAGACTACATAAATAAAATATCAG
Source organism: Bombyx mandarina (assembly GCF_030267445.1). Lineage (NCBI taxonomy): Eukaryota > Metazoa > Arthropoda > Insecta > Lepidoptera > Bombycidae > Bombyx > Bombyx mandarina. The sequence goes on along the minus strand of NC_143224.1, from coordinate 5,628,690 downwards.
TCCTACAACAATATTTTATAAAATTCGTGAATCTGCACGCAAACTTTCATAATTACTGTAACAGGTTTTAAGTTTTATTTTATTGATGATTTGCCATTTTAATAAATTATTAAAATTTCGCAAATATAGAAAGTTTGAATCTCCAAGGAAAGAACAGGACTTGTATGATAATGACTATCAAGAGAGCCTTGCAGCTTGAATTGAAATATGGACTAAGCCCAGAGCAGCTTTGACCTTTTGGATTATCGCAGTGAATAAATTAGTAATTAAATTAAATAACAAAGTAAATATCGAACATCCACGTGCAAGCTTTGATGTATTTGTGGCCTAAATGTTATGATGCCCGACGTATGTGCTGGTTACGAGGGACGCAGCTATGCATGTGATCGAATTTTTGAAGAAGATATGTACTCAATCTTGAACAAGAACGATTTCTCGGATGGGGAAATAAAATGGAATGATTAAAAGCCGCTAAACTCAAAATGCGTCAATAGTGGTGGAATGGTGTACTATCAGCTAACGCGGGTAGGTTTTTTTTTTGGTCAGGAGGAAATCGCCGGTTTTCCGCCCTCCACTGGTGATGGAGGGCGGGGCATATCAGAGTCGAACTGACTAAAACTTCCTGTCGCCCAACAACCAACGTCCAAACCTCGCATGAGACAGAACTCATGAAAAGGTAAAGGGGGGAAAGTGAAGCGTTTAGTGCGGAGCACATCTCTCCCATCAACCTCCCCCTAGTGCGGGTAGGTACCAAAATCCTGTCTATTTTTACTGCGAAGCATTGATTGAGTTTACAGGGTGGGATATCCTTTGTACAATATACCTAGTCAGGTCATAAATTCTGTCATATGTTTAATGTAAAATAATTGAAACAAGTTTATTCATTATGTAACCATTCATATACCAAAATGAACTTAACAAGACATAGATTCTTATGACACTAAAGTTTATTCAAAATGACCTCCGTGATTTTGAATACAGGCCTTCAATCTGCGCAGCCAGTCGTCTATCGCAGCACGAATGAGGTCCATGTCAATATCGGCGGCTGCCTTAATCAAGGATGTCTTGAGTGACTCCAAATTGGGATGAGGCTTTGAGCACGCCTTTTCCTCCAAGTGTTGCCATATCTTGTAATCTAACGGATTCAAATCTGGACTGGAGGAGGGCCAGTCTTCGTGCCGGATGAAGTCGATTTCACGCGCCGCCAGCCAGTCTTGTGTGCTCTTCGCTCTATGAGCTGGCGCCGAATCTTGTTGGAATACCCAGTGCCTGTTATTGAACATGGTATGAGAAACAGGTTCCACAAGGTTCGTCAGGACTGTATTTTGATACACAACTGCATTCGTTTTTACACCTTTCTCACAAAAATGTACCTCTGTTAAGTCCCAATAAGAAACTCCCAACCATACCATGAGCGAGGATGGAAAATGACCTCGTTGGACACGCGGAATACGGTTGCTCGCTTCTTCACTACTGTGTGCGTACACCTTATAATTTTGTTTGTTGTAGCTCTCTTCTACGGTAAAGTTTTTTTCATCCGAAAAAATAATTTCCCGATATTTTTTTCCCGTGTACCGCTTCAACAAAACGCGGCATCTCTTCAGTCTCAGGTCCATTAGACGAGCATTCAAACGATGTCCTGTTTTTCTTCGATATGCCCGAAGCCCTAAGTCTTCATTTAACACCCTTTTCACCGTGGTTCTGCTTAACCCCATCTGAAGGGCCAACAGTTTCTGCTTACGTTTGGGATTTCTTTGAATTCGCGCCTTCACAGCTTTTATCGCTGCTGGAGTCCTAACAGGCCGAGGGCGACCACTTCTTGACCTGTCATCTACACTAGAGTCTTCATTGTATCGTTTGATGGTACGATAAACGAATCTTTTGGTTATATTCAAATTTTTCGGTATGTTAAAAATTTGTATTGGCGCGTAACCGCAACGATGCAACGCAATAACTGCAACACGGACTTCTTTAAGCGTCCACTCCATATTTAAAAATGAGTAACATTCTAAAAGTATACATTTTTATTTTCATGAACAATTCGAGATTCGAATTCAATAAACGTTTTTGTGGCCAGCATTCTAAAAGAAAAGTTTTTACTGTGTGACAATACTTATGACCTGACTAGGTAATTAGGTTTTCATCCTCAAGGTAAGCGGTAGAGTTCATGTTGTGATGTCTATGAGCTCCGATGTACGCTTGTCCAGGTAGACATACTCAATAAAAAGAGAAGGAATAATCAAAAAATTTCCAAGCTGCGAGTGAATATTTTCATTAAGCTACTGCTATTTTTAAGACATTGTACTCAGAGGTTAATAAGGTTTAATGGGGAGGAATAACCTTTAGGGAAGAATTGTGCACAAATTTAACATAAACGTAAAAATCAATTACGAAGGTAAGTGTAAAACTTCGTCCACAATTTGTCATGAAGATTTTTTTACTTTTTTATTGCTTAGATGGGTGGACGAGCTCACAGGCCACCTGGTGTTAAATGGTTACTGGAGCCCATAGACATCTACAACGTAAATGCGCCACCCAGCTTGAGATATATGTTCTAAGGTCTCAGTTTAGTTACAAGTGAGAAGAAGGTGCACTGTGGGTTCCGTTCTTCAGCTATTTTTTTTTGGTATTACATTACGTGCACGCTTGACAAAGACTTCAAATAATGTGCTTTAATTCATTTTCATCAATATATCAGCAATCCACTAGCACCGGTGTTCATTTTAGGGAATTGTTTTCTTACCACTTCTGCAGATAAAATTTCTAAGATACCTATTTATTTTCCTGTAGATATGTAGAGGACCCACGATCCAATTGATGTAGAGCGATTGCACGAGGGATTTCATAAAGTAGAAAATAATAACATAAAACAGTAACAACAGCTGTTCCAAACTCTTTTCAAATTAGATCTGGTAACTGCTTCGCAGCAGAAATGGCTACAGTGATGTCTGAGATGGCAGGTAAATACAATGAAATTACGAAAAAAATACATACAGAAAACTGAGGATAAAAAAATCCTATTCGATATACACAGGTGTTACAACTTCAAATCGTTGTTTTGAAGTTGAATTTTATTTAGGACAAGAGTTTGATTGGACCTTTCTCATTCACTTTGTTGATCTGGTCTTTCAGCTACGAGAGGGACTTCATACCAACATCGGGGGGCCTAATCAGGTGACCCTACCTTCTCATAGTGGTGGTGCGGCCAATGGATCTACATGGAAATGCCATTTGGGACCGATCTTTTTATCATCGCATCTCCCGCCATCGGAGCAGAGTTCATCCATATTATCTGGAACCGCTGCGTTCATCTGCAGTGCGTTTCCAGAGGTATTTTTTGCCACGTACCATCTGGCTATGGAATGAGCTCTCCTCCACGTTGTTTCCCGAGCGCTATGACATATTCTTCTTCAAACGAGGCTTGTGGGGAGTATTAAGCTGTAGGCAGTGGCTTGGCTCTGTCCCTGGCATTGCTGAAGTCTATGGGCGACGGTAACCACTCACCATCAGGTGGGCCGTGTGCTCGTCTGACTACAAGGGCAATAAAAATAAAAAAGATCCCTGATCGTGGGAACGGCAAATCTGCCGCAAGCATGTTGGCAGCCACCTGGGTTCTGAAGGTGGGGGCGCTCGCTATTGATAACCAGTGGCGAGGTAAACTCTGTGTACGGGCTGTGATGTGACCCCGTCCTGGTGTCATACAAACTGAGACATACAAGACTGAGCTTTCCTCAGTCTTCCCAGTTCATACTGGAGGCGTAGTCCAAACGGTTGGCTAACTCAACAGCCGCGCAACAACCTTTGAGGCTTCACAGAGTACCGAGAGTACAGAGGTTCACAAAGTACCTACACCAGATCAGACAAGGATACTACGGGGAATACGCTCGCGGCTTGTCCTGCATAGGAAGGATGACACCGTGTCCTCATCCTATAAATCGCATCGTATCGTTCTGTACCGACTTGTCGATACTAATATTATAAAGAGGAAAGATTTGTTTGTTTGTTTGTTTGTATTGAATAGACTCCGAAACTACTGTACCGATTTGAAAAATTCTTTCACTGTTTGGAAGCTACACTATTCACGAGTGACATAAGCTATAATCTTTTTAGAAAAAAAATAGGAATCCGTACTAAAACTCCAATAATGTAACCCAGGGTATAAAAAAACTACCTAAAATATTCTTTACATCGCCTGCCCTGGGAAAACTATTGATGATAGAATAAAATAATGTACTACGACTTTGTAGAATACATTATTATTTACAAAAAGTGTTGCGTCAGCATATGTCTAACTATTATAGTTAAGCCACAATAAGTGTTGTTTTATTTAATAAAATTAAAACAACGTCGTATATCGTTGAAATTTTTTTTAAAGACACGAGCGGAGCCGGAGCGCGTCGCTTGTCTTGAATAAATGCGAATATTTAATTTTTATTTAATACACGAATGTATGTAACAGTGGAATACTCGTATAATGGGCTGTTAATGACGATGATGATGACACTAGTGTATCAGACCTAATTACATATTATCAGATGCAGATGAAAACACATGTGAACTGAATATGAAAAATTATATAATGTTTGTAACATGCTATTTTATAATAGTATTTGCGCAACAGTAATAAATAAAAGTAAAATAAATAAATACAGAATTTCTATCTTTTAAATCCAAGAAGATTTTTAAAATAAAAATCTGGGGTGCCTGATCAATAACCTTTCTGAGAAGTGATTCACAACAGCATTTATTAAAATAACTTACGTTTGACTTAGAAACATTGTATTTAATTGTTATCCTTTTCACTCACACTCATTTAAGTAAATTTATTTATTAGATTTATTTGTTTTAAAGTTGATTGATTAAAAGATAATTATGATGAAGAGTCGCGCTTTAATTTTGTATACATTTATATTTTAATACCACATTTCGACCGATATTAATTTATCGACGTTTTTATAATTGACAAGCGGTCCGCTCCGGCTCCGCTCGTTCTATAACAAAAATTTCAACGATATTTGACGTTGTTTTATTTTTTTAAATAAAATAACACTTATTGCGGCATAACTATAATAGTTAGACATATGCTGTTGCGACATTTTTTGTAAATAATAATGTGTTCTACAAAGTACATTATTTTATTCTATCATCAATAGTTTTCGCAGGGCACGCGATGTAAAGAATATTTTAGATAATTTTTTTACACCTTAGGTTACATTATTCGAGTTTTAGTAAGGACCCCTAATTTTTTTCAAAAAAAATTATAGGCTATGTCACTTGGGAATAGTGTAGCTTACAAACAGTGAAAGAATTTTTCAAATCGGTTCAGTAGTTTCGGAGCCTATTCAATACAAACTCGATTCCGATAGAGGCACCCGTCACGTGCGGACGTGCTCATCGTCCACTCGATCGCCCGGTCTTTGTTCGCCCGGCTTTTGTTAGCCCGGCCATTGTTCGCGCGGCCTGTGTTCGTGATACATCTGCCGACCAAGTGTGTTTCCTGGAAGCTTTTATTTGTTTTGTTTTAGTTATTTTTGTGTTCGTGGAACATTTGCCGACAAAGTGTTTTCCTGCAAGTATTTATTTGTTTTGTTTCTTTTTGTAATTTCTGTTTTGTTGTGCTTTTTCTTTGTCCTGTAGTAATCGCGCCGCATTGCCACCTGTGTTCAATAGAACCGCTCAGGTCCGAGAAGTTGGGGCCTCGCCGGAAGGCGAGTGTTTTTAAGACCCGGGGCCGCCCCACCTGGGTACTCAGCGATCATGGACGCTGTATTCGCGGAATTCCTCCGACTTCGCCACCCACAGCTCGCCTCAGAGTTTCTGGCCTTCAAGGCCAATCACACTGCGAGCCCTCTCGAGGACTCCGCCGCGCTCGCTGCTCCTGCGTCGCCTGTACCTGCGTGCAGAGCTTCTGCATTGAGCACCGCAGCCTCTGTCGTGCCTGCCGCTCCCGTGTCGCCTATACTGGCGAGAAAAGCTGCTGCGTCGTCCGCCGTGACCATCGTTTCAGCTGAGCGATCATCCGCGGCCTCCGTCGCGCCCTCTAAAGCACCTACACTTGCTCGTAGGTCGCCTGCACCCCCCTCCTCGTGCTCTGACTCTGACTCGGACATGGAGGTCGACCTCGCCCCCGCCTCATCGACGGATGGATTCACCCTGGTACAGAAGGGTAAGAAGCGTGCCGCGGAGTCTCGAGCTCCCGCGGCCGCTAAAATTAGCAAAGCCGTGAACGCGTCGCGCCCCCGCCCTCAGACTCCCGTTGCGCCCCCAGCCCGTGCCACTCCGTCGCCGCGTCCGGTGGCACAAAATAAAACCCAGACCCCTCCCCCGGTTATCCTTCAGGAGAAGGCAGCTTGGGATCGAGTTTGCCTGGCCCTTAAGGCCAAAAATATAAATTTCACGAATGCCCGTAACCTCGCGAACGGCATTCAAATTAAGGTTCAAACACCCGACGACCATAGGGCCCTCTCTTCTTACCTCCGTAAGGAACGTATAAGTTTCCATACTTATACGCTCCAGGAGGAGCGCGAACTCCGCGTTGTAATACGCGGAATCCCTAAAGAGTTAGATGTAGAGCTCGTCAAGGCCGATCTGTTAGAACAGGGCTTTCCAGTGAATTCTGTGCACCGTATGCACACCGGTCGCGGTAGGGAGCCATATAATATGGTTCTAGTCACCCTCCAGCCTACCCCCGAGGGTAAGAAAATCTTCAACACACAGACCGTCTGTAGGCTCTCCGGTATCGCCATCGAAGCCCCCCATAAAAAAGGCACTCCTAGCCAGTGCCATAACTGTCAATTGTACGGGCACTCTTCCCGTAACTGTCACGCGCGCCCCCGATGTGTTAAGTGTTTGGGCGATCACGCCACGGCCCTCTGCGCTCGCGACCAAAAAACCGCGACGGAACCGCCTAGCTGCATCCTGTGTCGAACACAGGGTCACCCCGCGAATTACCGTGGTTGCCCCCGAGCCCCTAAAATAAATCGCCGCGTCGCCCGCCAAAACCGCCTCCGAGCTTCCGGCCCAGACATCAAAGCCTCGGCACCCTCTGCGTCGCAGGCTAAGCCAGCGTTCGTTCCGGCGGCGGTGCCCAGTGTCTCGGCCTGGGCAAAACCGCTGCCGTACACGAACACGGCTACAACTCCCTCCTCCGCGATTCGTCCCGCCCCCGTGACTCGTCCCTCTCCCGCGACTTGCCCTACGACCGCGTCCGAAAATCTCGCTTTAGCGATCGACTTCTTTCAGTCGATCAACTTTGAGCGCGTTAACGCTTTGGGCGACGCCATTCGCGCTGCCTCCACTGCACAACACTTTATCGCCGTTGTGCAGGAATACGCCGACGTATACGCGTCATTAAATACGTACGTCCTCCCCTCACTCCGCCGGTAATCAATGGCGTATATAAGTAGAATAAAGCCCCTATCCGTAACGATAGGATTTTTTAACGCTTACGGTCTCGCAAATCAACGTGATCAGGTTTGTGATTTTTTGCGTGACCATCAAATTGATATCTTTTTAGTGCAGGAGACCCTACTTAAGCCCGCGCGCCGTGACCCTAAAATCGCGAACTATAACATGGTCAGGAACGACAGGCTCTCTGCCCGTGGTGGTGGTACCGTCATTTACTATAGAAGAGCCCTGCATTGCGTCCCGCTCGATCCTCCCGCGCTCGCTAATATCGAAGCATCAGTGTGCCGAATCTCACTGACGGGACACGCGCCGATCGTTATCGCGTCCGTTTATCTTCCACCGGATAAGATCGTTCTAAGCAGTGATATCGAGGCGCTGCTCGGTATGGGGAGCTCTGTCATTCTGGCGGGCGACCTAAATTGTAAACACATCAGGTGGAACTCACACACCACAACCCCGAATGGCAGGCGGCTTGACGCGTTAGTCGATGATCTCGCCTTCGATATCGTCGCTCCGCTAACCCCGACTCACTACCCGCTAAATATCGCGCATCGCCCGGATATACTCGACATAGCGTTATTAAAAAACGTAACTCTGCGTTTACACTCGATCGAAGTAGTTTCAGAGTTAGATTCAGACCACCGTCCCGTCGTTATGAAGCTCGGTCGCGCTCCCGATTCCGTTCCCGTCACGAGGACTGTGGTGGATTGGCACACGCTGGGCATCAGCCTGGCTGAATCTGATCCACCATCGCTCCCGTTTAACCCGGACTCTATCCCGTCTCCTCAGGATACCGCTGAAGCCATAGACATCTTAACGTCACACATCACCTCGACATTAGATAGGTCATCGAAACAAGTTGTAGCGGAGGACTTCCTTCACCGCTTCAAATTGTCCGACGATATTAGGGAACTCCTTAGAGCTAAGAACGCCTCGATACGCGCCTACGACAGGTATCCTACCGCGGAAAATCGTATTCGAATGCGTGCCCTACAACGCGACGTAAAGTCTCGCATCGCCGAAGTCCGAGATGCCAGATGGTCTGATTTCTTAGAAGGACTCGCGCCCTCCCAAAGGTCTTACTACCGCTTAGCTCGTACTCTCAAATCGGATACGGTAGTAACTATGCCCCCCCTCGTAGGCCCCTCAGGCCGACTCGCGGCGTTCGATGATGACGAAAAAGCAGAGCTGCTGGCCGATACATTGCAAACCCAGTGCACGCCCAGCACTCAATCCGTGGACCCTGTTCATGTAGAATTAGTAGACAGTGAGGTAGAACGCAGAGCCTCCTTGCCACCATCGGATGCGTTACCACCCGTTACCCCGATAGAAGTTAAAGACTTGATCAAAGACCTACGTCCTCGCAAGGCTCCCGGTTCCGACGGTATATCTAACCGCGTTATTAAACTTCTACCCGTCCAACTCATCGTGATGTTGGCATCTATTTTCAATGCCGCTATGGCGAACTGTATCTTTCCCGCGGTGTGGAAAGAAGCGGACGTTATCGGCATACATAAACCCGGTAAACCAAAAAATCATCCGACGAGCTACCGCCCGATTAGCCTCCTCATGTCTCTAGGCAAACTGTATGAGCGTCTGCTCTACAAACGCCTCAGAGACTTCGTCTCATCCAAGGGCATTCTTATCGATGAACAATTCGGATTCCGTACAAATCACTCATGCGTTCAACAGGTGCACCGCCTCACGGAGCACATTCTTGTGGGGCTTAATCGACCAAAACCGTTATACACGGGAGCTCTCTTCTTCGACGTCGCAAAAGCGTTCGACAAAGTCTGGCACAATGGTTTGATTTTCAAACTATTCAACATGGGCGTGCCGGATAGTCTCGTGCTCATCATACGGGACTTCTTGTCGAACCGCTCTTTTCGATATCGAGTCGAGGGAACCCGCTCCTCCCCACGACCTCTCACAGCTGGAGTCCCGCAAGGCTCTGTCCTCTCACCCCTCCTATTTAGCTTATTCGTCAACGATATTCCCCGGTCGCCGCCGACCCATTTAGCTTTATTCGCCGACGACACGACTGTTTACTATTCTAGTAGAAATAAGTCCCTAATCGCGAAGAAGCTTCAGAGCGCAGCCCTAGCCCTAGGACGGTGGTTCCGAAAATGGCGCATAGACATCAACCCAGCGAAAAGTACTGCGGTGCTATTTCAGAGGGGAAGCTCCACACGGATTTCCTCCCGTATTAGGAGGAGGAATCTCACACCCCCGATTACTCTCTTTAGTCAATCCATACCCTGGGCCAGGAAGGTCAAGTACCTGGGCGTTACCCTGGATGCATCGATGACATTCCGCCCGCATATAAAATCAGTCCGTGACCGTGCCGCGTTTATTCTCGGTAGACTCTACCCCATGATCTGTAAGCGGAGTAAAATGTCCCTTCGGAACAAGGTGACACTTTACAAAACTTGCATAAGGCCCGTCATGACTTACGCGAGTGTGGTATTCGCTCACGCGGCCCGCACACACATAGACACCCTCCAATCCCTACAATCCCGCTTTTGCAGGTTAGCTGTCGGGGCTCCGTGGTTCGTGAGGAACGTTGACCTACACGACGACCTGGGCCTCGAATCAATTCGGAAATACATGAAATCAGCGTCGGAACGATACTTCGATAAGGCTATGCGTCATGATAATCGCCTTATCGTTGCCGCCGCTGAGTACTCCCCGAATCCTGATCATGCAGGAGCCAGTCACCGTCGACGCCCTAGACACGTCCTTACGGATCCATCAGATCCAATAACCTTTGCATTAGATGCTTTCAGCTCTAATACTAGGGGCAGGCTTAGGGACCCCGGTAACCGTACTCGTCGAACTCGACAAAGAGGTCGACGTGCAACCTAACCCATGCATCAGCCCGCTGAGTTTCTCGCCGGATCTTCTCAGCGGGTCGCGATTCCGATCCGGTAGTAGATTCATTCGCGAAACAATTGCTCTTGAGTTGTTAGGTCTCCTTCGGAGGCGCTCGGGCAGTTGTTAGCAAATCCCACCCCTCTTGGCTGAGCCTTTGCTCGTCCACCTGTCCTGGTGAAACTGGAAAGGCCTTCGGGCCACCAGTAAACTTTCAATCATAAAAAAAAAATAAAAAAAAAAAAAAAAAAAAAAAAAAAAAAAAAAAAAAAAAAAAAAAAAAAAAAAAAAAAAAAAAATACAAACAAACAATCTTTCCTCTTTATAATATTAGTATAGATAGCAAAAAATTACTTCATTAAATAATTGTATTTTCTTTAGTTTTTGCGAGTCGTAGACATGTTTAAATATAATTTTGCGATAAACTGTGAAGAATCCGAAACGTCGAAGTTAGTATAATGCTTAGTATAATGATAACAAAAGCGAGGTTCAACCGTAGAAGTATTATAGTTTTATTTAATAAATATTCATGTCGTCTGATGCTAATAACTTTGATTATGTGTGTTTCTATTCTGAACTTAAAAATAACTGACCTTGTATTTTGAGTTCTAGGCCTTAGATAAATTTAAGTTGAGTATTATTTTTAAGAAAAGTGTAACAGAGCGTATATTCTAGAAAAAATAGCATGAAAACTAGGTACCGAACTAGGTTTTTGTTCTAATTAATATGTATTAATTCAAGATGTCTCAGTCTGCACTGATAGAAGCCCGTATCCACAACTGAGTTTTTCGAAAAATTAGGGTTTCCAATTTCTCAGCTGTGAAGCGAAAATTTTTGATCAAGAATAATCTCTTCCTATACCTACACGTACTAGTAGCTGCTCTGCACGCGTTTTATGCAAGAGCATCCGGGTGATGGAAGACCGGCTATCCTCGACCCACGCTGGTTCTGGTCCAGCTGGGTATTCCGTAGGATAGCTCACTCTAACCGGCGCCATCTAGGCGGGGTTCGGATAGCCTGCCGACCGAGAGGGCTGGTGGTCGTGGCGCCGACGACCGCCGGTTCAGCGTCCCGAGGGGGAGGGTGATGGGAGAGATGTGCTCCGCACTTAACGCTTCACTTTCCTCCCTTTGCCTCTTCATGAGTTCTGTCTCATGCGAGGTTTGGACGTTGGTTGTTGAGTGACAGGAGGTTTTAGTCAGTTCGACTCTGACATGCTCCGCCCTTCATCCCCAGTAGAGGGCGAAAGTCCGGCGATTTCCTCCTGACAAAAAAAAACGTACCTACTAGTAATAATGTTTTCTGTACATATCATCTCAAATTATCAAATAGATTATGTATTTATCTACTTGGTAAGTTCGTAAGCTTTTCATAATATAATCTATATATCAATATATTATATTTGAAGTATGTTCCAGCTTATAAAATTTGCTTAGATTTTGAGCTATATGAAAATGTATAAGCTTTCAGTTCATAATACATTTCCCCACATAGAATATTCTGAGCAATCGTTGAATAAGTAACATGCCACTGATCATTTCCTGTAATACATAAATAAGTGTCAAATATTATCTTAACATAAGGTATTTTGCATAGTGTCAAATACAACTAATATTAATTAAGTAAAAATTTCGAAATCGTCGTGGCCTAAAAGATAAGACGTCCGGTGCATTCGTGTTGAGCGATGCACAGGTGTTCGAATCGCAAGCGGGTACAAATTTTTGTAATGAAATACGTACTCAACAAATTATTTTGACGATTGACTTCCACGGTGAAGGAATAACACCGTGTAATAAAAATGATGGAGTCTGAGAAGAATGTGTGGTGACACCCTTCTCAGCAGTAGCTGCTTGAACAACTTATCCACGTACAACAGCAGGTAATAGATGGAGGGCCTTCGCCTATTCCTGCCGCGCTTGGGCAAGGCTTACCCAGTTTCCAGGTTTCCGTGAAGTAGCTTGTGGACAGGATGGAACCTATACAATGAGACTTAAACATTGTCCTCAATACTTTGCAATAAACTACTCATTACTCAATCACAGTCTAAAGCAATTGCCAAATAATATCGATTGAATTGTTGAATTTTTTTCAACTTAGACCACCTCATGTTTTATGTAGGAGTTTTTGCTTTGAAAAATTACCAGGCGTTAGTTGATTCAAAAACTAAAGCAAACTTACAACTCTAAGAATAAATAAATAATAGCTAAAAAAAACTAACAATTCGCTTTTATAGAAAATCCAACTAAAAAACTAGAAAATAATTTTATTGTAATAAAAATCTTGAGGTGCGCTGTGTTAATAGCATAAATATTTTATTGACAGATATGAATAGAAGTCTTATCACTTTGATAATATCTTAAAAAGCGCCCCAAGGTGTTTTTTTTTACAATAAATGGATTTTAAATTTTTTTGTTGGATTTTTTATAAAAGCTTGTTTTTTAGTTTTTTAACTATTATTTATTTTTCATTTTTTAGTTTAAGTAGCATTATGTATCATAAATTATTCATTAATGTACATTCAGGCAAATACATCCGTTTCCAATTTGCTAAGTGAAGAAAAGAAGGCGTTCAAATGTATTTGTTGTTTTGACTGCCGAAAATAAATAAAGGGTCTAACTGTTTAAAATATTGAATTGTTATCGGACCTTGATAGGTATGCCAAATTTCGAGTTAATCCGACGTTTTGAAAGGAGTCAAAATCATGTTCAAGGATTCCATTACATTACATACATGCAAACATACCTATGAAGCTAATAAAAGCATAATAAAGAAATACACTTACCATGTCTCTGAGAGTACCTTAATCTTAATTTTCAACTTCAATAGAAGATCTATCTATAAATTGTTTTAATTTGTATCATTTAGTGAACAATTTAAAAATAATGTAATAATTTGGATTTAAAATACCAACTAATCTCAAAACTAGCTTACAGATCATTATTAATTCAAAACATCACCTACTTGTCTATTTTCAATTCATTACCGATATTACTCACGTTCATTGAATTTTGCCAAAAATATCACCTTTTCTAGGAGAGTGTATTGTAAGCCCTTAGTACAATGTGCTTTCATTAATATCTTGCCTATTAAGATCCCGACCTCGTGTCTCAACTTGCAATACTAATAATGAGTTCTAGTAACCACTTAATACCAAGAAGGCCGTTACCGCGTTTCCCATCAACGCCTTTAAAAAAGAATTATAAAATACTACAACATTAATAATTTTATTTTTATTTTTATTGCTTAGATGGGTGGACGAGCTCACAGCCCACCTGATGTTAAGTGGTTAGTGCAAACCATAGACATCTACAGCGTAAATGCGCCACCCAACTTGAGATATAAGTTCTAAGGTCTCAGTATAGTTATAACGGCTGCCCCACCCTTCAAACCGAAACGCATTACTGCTTCACGGTAGAAATAGGCGGGGTGGTGGTACCTACGCGTGCAGATTCACAAGAGGTCCTAGCACCAGTAACTTAATTTATTTTATTTATGATTTTTTTATTATCTCTATATTAAATCTAATAATTCTACATGAACAGGTTTCCAGGATTGAGTACTATGTGTGCACTGGGCTTGCAGTGTATCGACTAGCCGCTCTGCTTGTTCGTCGTCATCGAACGCCGCGAGTCGGCCTGAGAGGCCTACAAGTGAGGGCCGTTCGTGCCCCTGGCATTGCCAATGTCAGTGAGTGACCTAGTTTCCTTGCCATTTATGCACATTATGGATTAAAGAACATACGTCATGTTTTTAAGGCATCTATTTATTTTTATATGAATTCAATGATTTTGTTACTCTAGCAAAGATAAAGAAATACTCTTCCAATCTTAAAAAAAAATCGTGTCCTAACCTGCCTTTATACTGACCTCAATTGACACGTAATAATGCACATAAATCATCAGAAATCAGCTGATCTTAGAAAGTTTTTGAAATTACATTACATATACCCACGCATAATAAACTAGCTTCTCATTTCTCAATCTAAATCGATTAATTATTTAAAATCTTATGTCACGAAATGATGCAACAATAAGTTGCCTAATAATTTTCTACGTAAATTTATTCCTATTTTATATCTAACATTTGAAAATAATCTATGTAGCATACATATTAGCTATTTTATGGCGAATTAATGTTCACACAATTCAGTAGAAATGTTTTTTTATTTTTACTTTTCTAATGTTGTTTTAATAGAATGCAATCTAAACTCTGTCAAAACTTATAGCTAATATTGTTGAAAAACTATGAAAACAGGCTGAGAGTTGACGGAGCATGATGACAAAACATAATTAAAATTCGTATTTCTAAGTATTTATGGCACTATGTCAATGACTGACTGGATAAAAATATTATTTAGAAAGTTATGTTAAAAATAATTATCACATTGAGAATTTAAAAGATAAATCGGATCTAAAAATGTTCTAGATCGAATTAGAATACTAACGTTCCATTTGGAACATCGAACTGAATATTCACGAAGAATTTTTAATTTAATATGAAAGACGAATGTTTGGGAGCTGATATTAGATTCATATCTAATACACATATGTATAAGAGAGAAAAAAACTAAGTAAGTTTGTAATTTTATTAAAGGTATCTCTAAGTATATGTACAGCTAATGACTATCAGTTTTATTTACAAAACTATTGACTATTTGGCAATATCACGACTCAAAACATGTCGTTCACCAGCAGCAGCTTTTCTTCTTGTAGTGGGTGACGTGCTTAATGATGTGGAGGGGGTATGGCTTCCAGACGGGTACGGGTACCTCCACGTGCTTCTCAACTGGAACGTGCACCTTTTTGATGACTTCATAAGGCCTTTCCACAGGGATAGGCACCTTCCTGATGACCTCTACAGGGATGTGCTTGACGACCTCAACCGGGACTGGTCTCTCCACCTCAACGTGCTCTGTTTTGTATACTGGGTAGGGAACCTTCTTGACTACGTCCACGTGGACTGGGTAGGGTTGGGGAACTGGTACCTTTACCTTATGTGGCACTGGTACTGGTACGGGCTGAGGGAAGGCGACCTTGATGTGACGGGTCACTTCAATTGGGATGCGACGAACAACGTTTTGCACAACGGACTGGAGCTCGTACCTAGTGGAACCAGGGTCAGGACGGCCAACAGAAACGCTGGTTCCGATTACTCTAGGTTCACCGAAAGAACCGGAAGCACCGATTCCTCCTCCAATAGCCCCACCAGCACCAGCAAAGAAACCACCTTCTGCGCCTCCTTCCACACCACCGAACCCACCTTCGATTCCGGCACCACCTTCAAACCCAGCACCAAAACCACCGGCGTCAGGACCTGATAGTCCCGGTCCAGAAGCGATATCCGCAGCACCGAAACTTTCTACAGCACCTCCTCCTAACGGGCCGTCGCCAATATGACCGTGATCGTCGTGGTGCTCATGGACATCAATATGACCATGACCCTCGAAGTGAGCGTGATCGTCAATGTGCCCAGCATCGAAAGCGTGTCCGCCATGTGAGTGCTGTTCAATTAAACTCTCTTCTAAAACAGTCGGACCGCTTACGTGAGCTTCTGTGATACCATTTATGTGTGGTGGACCGTATGTGTTTGAAGGTGGACCGAAAGAAGCTGACGACGCGCCTAATGCTGACGACACGTATGAATCATGTTGATCTTGTAATAGTCCAGCCTGTGCTCCGTACACTAAAGCAAAAATTAAAAACGCTTTCACCTGGAACAAGGATAAAACGAAAATTTAAAACTTAAGAATTCAATAAAATTTATAGAGCTTTTCAGTTTTTTATCAGCATCAACTCACAACAAACGCCATGGCTTTTAGCTAACCGCTTTGAAGCCAGCTAAGAAAAAATTTGTTGCTGTCCTTTCCGAGTCTCGGTGGTTTGTGATGTGATAACGAATCGCGCCACATATTTATACAGCACGCTGTATCGAACGACACTCTTGAATAAATTACTTTGAGCTGGTTATCTTAGACGCTTGGTACGTCAGTAAATGCTAAAGTATAAAAAAAAATTAGTTATGCTAATCTGGACTCTCGATCTTCCTTCATAAGACGTTATGTTACATGATTATTCAAATGTTTAAAAGTATATTAACATACGGAACTAACTTTTTAGATATAGAAAACTGGATACGAAATGATGAAAACAAATGTTTTCTGCAATTTAATTAATCAGCAATTACGTGTTGAGCTTCGGTCAACAAAGGCACAAAGTACAAAACTATTTATTGCAGTGAAATACTTAACAAACTCAGTTCAAATAGCAATATTATCACAGTTCCCCGTAAACTGGTTAAATTAGGGAGTATTTGTTTAAGAAAGTATCTGAGGAGCAAATTGTATAATATATCATATGTACCATAAAACCTTTGCTGTCTATAAAATCAGATGAGATGAAATTAAACAAGAAATTTACAGCATTTCTCTTTTTTATTTTTTTGTCATTAGATGGGTAGAACGAGTTCACAATTCTGATGCTAAGGTAAGGCTACCGATGCCCATAAATAGCGACTTTAAAGCATAAATCAAGTATGGAATAATGGCTATCTTCCGATTCAGACCGAATGGTACAAATGCTTAAAGCAATTGCTCCGGAAATAGGTGAGATAATAATAAATCCCGTGCAGATTTATATTACACTTAATTTTCAGTAAAATTAGGGGTGATTCGGGAGTTCTTTGTGAGGGAGAAAGTAATTGAAAAGAGAATTATGCATGAGTTCTATCTAACACCCAGTCGCGAAGTAATCATATGTTCCGTCTTGGAGGGCGGTAATGCCGTTACACAACACATCTCAATTAGACTTTTCGTTTCAACGTGGGGGCGGCATTCACGCTTCGATGTCTTCAGGCTACGGTAACCAATTAAAACCAAGTGGCCAAGTGTTTTTCCACTTACATATTATTTTTCTATTTCTTTATTTATTGCTTAGCTGGGTGAACGATCTCACGGCCCACCTGATGTTAAGTGGTTACCGGAGCCCATAGACAACTACAACAAAAAATGCCACCACCCACCTTCTAAGGTCTCAGTATAGTTACAACGACTGCCCCACCCTTCAAACCGAAACGATTACTGCTTCACGGCAGAAATAGACAGGGTTGTGATACCTACCCGTGCGGACTCACAAGAGGTCCTATCACCAGTAATTGCGCACATTAGAATTTTGTGGCTTTGATTTTTATTACACGATGCTATTCCTTCACCGTGGAAGTCAATCGTGAACATTTGTTAAGTACGTTTTTCATTAGAATAATTGGTGCCCGCTAGCGGGATTCGAACACCGATGCATCGCAAGATACGAGTGCACCGAACCTCTTATCCTTTAGGCCACGACGACTCCATGTAATAAAAAATACTTATGCGATTTTGCGTAATGGTGTCTCCTAGTCAATACCCCAATAGGGTATTTATTCAGAGTAGAGGATCCTTTGGCACATAAAAAACTTTAATCTTTAAGTAAACAAATAAAAACTAGCTTCAAGTATTATATAATTCGACTTATTTATGATAGAAACCATATAAACCATTAGAATTTAACATAACCAATGTCACGTTCTACGTCAAAGGCAAAGACACCTACGAATTCTAACGAAGCTACCATTCCATCACCTATGAAATAGATTCATGGATGCTCAGAGTTCATCAAAAATATTATAAATCGTACTCAATCATAAAAACCCTATTTAAAACGATGTATAAAGATAGAGAGCGGCTTCCATATAAGTATCTTAGGGATTGATCATTATCAGCGGTAACAAGTAAGCGAACCACTACTTCGCAATTGTAAGATGCAGCAAAACAAAAACAATTTAAATTATGTAAGGAATTTAATTCAATTTTGAGATTTTAGTTTGCTACATTTACTCCAATCTTTCAAAACTTAAAATGAATTACAAGCAGCCAAAAACACTTATTAAAGGTGGGTAAATAAATGTCATAATTGAAAACTATTACACAAACTGATTCATTAATTTATATCTCATGTTAATCATTTAGGATTACAGAAATAACGTGATGAGATATCGCTTTCTTTATGACATTGCCTAATAGATAATAAAAATAGGGCGCGCTTCGTTGACCCACAAATTAACATAAGATTTAACTTTGTCAAACATCTCTGTCGATTTGCACAATAATATAGTTGAACTACTTATAGTAGTATGCAATAAAATCGAGAATCTAGAATAAAACAGAAACTATAAATTTAAATATGTACAGAAAAAATTATTGTGAAACGTATTATGCTATATTAATACATTTGATAATTAATATTAAATAACATATCTAACTCGTGACTTGCTGAAATTTATGGAAAAAAGTTTCAATTACTAAATAAATATAATTTAAAATAAATGTCATATTTATCAAGAATTATTTACAACCACCATTATTTCTTGCAATTGACTGGAACTGAAAGTTTTTTTTATTAAATCTGATGGACAAAAAAGCACACGATAGAAGTTACAACATGAGTATACCTACCCACTTTTTGTCATTGAAAATGCTCGCTTGTTGTCAAGCAGGCAGAAAGTCTAGCAAGATCAATTATCTAAGAATATTTTATCAGAAGAAGGAACAAAAAGATTGAATACCAATGTTTACCGCTTTTATATCAATTCGTGTGTGGTTTTTTTTGGTCTTATTCTCAAGCCCTAACTAATAGGTACGTTTTAGGATCAATAACTTACAGTATACACAATCATTTGAAATGTTCTAAAATATTGGTTATAATACATTAAAGTGCTTTATGTGTATTATTACACTTTGATTTCAATTTGAAGTTGCGTAGCGTTCGTCGATACACTACTTATAAATAATTAATAAGTCGCAACGGAAACAGCTAATTGACAACAACCTTTGACCTCCTTGAAGAAAATGTGTCCTCTCTATAAATTTTAATTTTTAGAGGGAACACAGCTCTTAATTTTATTTACGACCGTTTGGGCAACCGTTGCATAAAACCAAACCCTACCGTTTATCAATTTAAATATATGTATATCATATTATAATTTCCGTGCAATCGATTTCTTCACCTCGATTCGTTTGATTCGTGTGAATTTATTATTTAAAATAAATGCGGGCCGTCTATTCGGTCGCCAAATTTAGTAGTTTCCGGTTTCCATTTTTACTTTGTTACATAATACCGATAAACACCACGACCCAAATTTTAAAATTCGGTCCTATGACTGATAGTTGTTTCTCGTGAAGTATTTTATTTGATTTAATAATCAAGTTTCACTTTCACATCGTTTATTATAGGAACTATAATAAATTATCTGCCATAATGACTTCTATTAACCGATTGTGTTTGGGCGTTATCTAAACTCGTATATGCAAGGTATTATTAACTGTTAAAAACGAAGACAGTTCATATCTGTGATCCTTAATAAGATTTCTTTTTATGACTTAGGTTTTTTTACAAATTACTCGCGAAATAATGAATACGGAAGGCACTTCTACCATACGTTATTTTACGGGCACGTAGAATATGATCTTATTAAAAAGTTTGTGCTTCGTTAAGTTAAAATAGTTATAATGTTTTCCGTTATCTACGTGGTATTAGTTCACTTCCATTTCGCCCTCGGGAAAAACGAGTCTATCTATTAAAGTCAATCATAATTATTATTTTCCATAAATACTTGTACATTATAAATTATCTAACTACTGCTGGTAGAGCATCTCGCGAGTCAGCACGGGTAGATAGTATAGATACCACCGTCCACCACACCACCTATTTCTGCCATGAAGCAGTAATGCGTTTCGGTTTGAAGGATGGGGCAGCCGTTGTACTGAAAAACTGAAACTTTAGAAGTCATATCTCAAGGTGGGTGGCGGAATTTACGTTTTTTATTTATATGGGCTCCGGTGACCGCTTAACACCAGGTGGACTGTGAGCTCGTGCACCCATCTCGTCAATAAAAAAATTAAGTAATACAAGCTAACAAGATTATTGGATATCTCGTAATTCTATATAAATCTAATAGAAGCCGCAAGTGTCACACACAATACACATATGTATCATGACCTTAAAAAATATTGTATTTTTTAAATCACTATTAGTAC
The DNA here is from genome assembly GCF_030267445.1 of Bombyx mandarina. NCBI lineage: Eukaryota > Metazoa > Arthropoda > Insecta > Lepidoptera > Bombycidae > Bombyx > Bombyx mandarina. Next base: position 5,608,346 of record NC_143224.1, on the reverse strand, counting down.
TTGTCGTCGGAGTAGTTGCGGAGAACTATCGGCATTTCAATTTAATTACACCATGAGCAACGGGCAGAATATACCAACATTTGATTGGTATTTATGAAAAATATTTTACATTACATTAAATATCTGTATGTAAATATGTATTTCTAAACATTGAGTCTACATTAAACAACCTGCCAGAAATAATAACATTTACGCATATAATAAATAGTATCACATGCAAACTTTTTTGCTGTTCTTGGTCATATTAGCTCATAGATGTTGTAGCGTACATGCCGTTACTCACCTTGAGAAATGCGCATGAAAATTCAATTCTACTACATTTAATACTAAGGTAGTAGTATTATAGTACTATAATACTAGTTAGTTGAAGTGAGATTACTCAAAAAGTCTAGCTTTTAAGGAGTCTCAGCGAGCTTCGGATTGCTTGGAAATTCATTGATTTCGAGCAACTTTCTTGAGCAGACAATCTCACGACCGATCCGTTCTTGAGTAGTTCTACAGTCCATAGACATCATAACGCGAATGTCACCTACATCGAAACGTCAGGTCGATTCTCAATTGCTTTGCCTCAACTACGCCAAGTCGGGGCATTTTCAATTTATGGGCTCACTCACAATGTACTCCCTAAAACCAATCCAAATATGTCTCATCACTTAAATTGTAACAAATGTTTTTGAACATAAACTTAGGAGTGAACGTATGTAGTACATTAGGTATCGGCGAATGTGTGCTTGTTACTTTTCTTCATTACTAATTATAACTTCCTCGATTTTTTAACAAATCAGCGCAATTCGAAAATCTGTTGGTTTATGTTGTCGTGTTGTTTATTGAAGAAAGGTACGAATTATTATTATGCTCTGCAGAAATGTAAGTAATTCAGGTTTCTATATTCTGTCTGTGTCTTATCAACATCAGGACATTACATTTGGACACCGATAATGAAATTAATTTACAAGATTTCTATCTCTGTGTGTTATAATAAGTAAAAATGCTTAACGTGAATTATTTGATACAAATAATTACGGTCTTAAAAATGGGTTTTTAATAAAAAAATAAACGAAAATCTTTGGAAATCTTTTTTTATTTTAAAGTAATAAAAACCTACATTAATATTTACAATACAAAGAATATTTAACCCGTAGGTTGTTTTACCTAAATTAATGACTTAGTTATCACCCTAGATTGCAGCCTCTCGATGACCTGTTACAAGAAATGCTCACAGAAGACCGGACTAGGAATGGTAATGAATATTGATGAGGTAGAAGATGACCTTAAAAGGTCGTTTACCAGCCGGACCAGCCGTGGCTGTGGTGGTGGCTGACGTGAGCCTTGTGGTGGACAGTCTTCACTACTGGAACTGGGTATGACTTCACAATGTGCACTGGAACCTTGATGAGTTTCACAATTGGAACTTCAACTATTTTTTCAACAGGGACTGGATGATCCACGGGTACTTCTACGACCTTCTCAACTGGAACCTTAATGATCTTCTCTACGGGATAAGGCACTGGCCTATCGACTTTCACGTGTTGGATTTTTACTACTGGCACTGGGATTTTCCTTATGACGGGAACTTGAACTGGGTAGGGATGGGGCACGGGAACTTGGACAGGGTGAGGTACCGGAACTGGCACAGGCTGAGGCACACGGTGGGTCACTTCACGGTATACTTCATAGGGTTCCTCACGAATGCGATACTGCGTAGGAGCTCCATGGTTGTTGGCGAGTCCATGGATCTCATCAATAACTGGTGATTTGAGACCCGCAGGAGCTCCATCACCGCCGGGGAAGATACCCTGAGGTCCACCAATGGCACCTCCGAAGCCACCTCCTGCGCCACCGTTAAATCCACCGAATCCAAATCCACCACCATGGCCTCCCCCTATTAATCCAGCCCCGGAGAAAGTAGCAGAAGGCAGCGAACCAGCTGGGAAGCTGCTGGGTGCAAAACTAGATCCACCAGCGCTTGGAGCAGATAGGCCTATTGGCGCTGTCTCAATATTGGCGATATGGTGATCATCGTGGTGTTCAAAAGTTGCATGGTGATCGTGTTGGTCAAAACCAGGTTTGGCGTAGGTACTGCTCAAAAGGACGACTAAGTACATAACTTTGGTCTGAAATAAAATAATAAAACTTACAAAAAATTGCCTGGAGGCCAAAGATTTCTTTACTGGTGGCAGGACCTCTTGAGAGTCCGCACGGGTAGGTACCACCGCCCCACCTATTTCTGCCGTGAAGCAGTAATGCGTTTCGGTTTGAAGGGCGGGGCAGCCGTTGTAACTATACTGAGACCTTAGAACTTATATCTCAAGGTGTGTGGCGCATTTACGTTGTAGATATCTGTGGGTTCCAGTAACCACTTAACACCAGGTGGGCTGTGAGCTCGTCCACACATTTAGGCAATAAAAAAAAAAGATTTTTAACTTTATGGTTAAATACTTACAATAGTAGCCATTTCGATTAGCTAAGCGCTGGCTACTCAATCGAACTTGTATTCGCTACAACAAGCGCAGAGTTTGTGTAGACTCGAATACTGACTTCATATTTATATATCGGATTCTGAGACGGCCTGTGGGTCACTAAGATACCGAAATTGAGAGTTCAAAACAGGTTTATTATACATCTTTCTTTTTCTAACGTGCGACGGAATAAATTATATTACACTAATTTATTTATTACCTAACATCTGATCAGTATGTGGTGTTTCTTCGTGGTTCATAGTTTGATGGTTTCCAAATATAGCACAAAATTCACGGTCCGTCAAATTAGAAAAATACGTTAAAAGTTAAACAACGCCTTTTTTTACGAAAACAAAATATTGTATCGACGCATTTTTGTCATTGTTAAAGACAACTTCATCTTAATTTATGTATCCTGATATTATTATGAGCAACGATTAATGGTGATGAGATTCCACCATACTGCGTATTTCTATCGTGTCGGTTTTCCGGTTTGAAGGGTGGGGCAATCATTAAGCAGTAACAACAGTACAACTGAAACTTTGACATTAACTGTCAAAGTGACGTACACATTGTCATGTCTTCTTCTACTTAAACTGTTATGTGTAAATGTTTTCAAGGTTAATAAATAAATTATTATTATATTACTTCTCTCCCTTATCCCACATTATGTGGGGTCGATACAGCAGATCGTTTTATCATACTGCCTAGCTATTGCCATAAGTTTTTCCACCGGTCGCCTGTCTAACTTCAACCCTTTTTAGTTACATCTCCAGTAGTTGCACTCCATTGCGAAGTGTCATAGTGAGTGAGATTTTCTGTTTCTTCTTTTTGTGTTTTTTAATTTATTATTTCAACAGTTTTTGGTTCAACGATTTTCATTTTATTATTATAATAAAGATTTACACTAAAATGGTCTTATTAAATAAAGTATTAATTGAATATCAAAAATATTAAATTATGACATGTTACTATGTACATGTAATTAATTATAATAATATTATATTAATAAATAATAAATAATTCCCTGGAAGATGGGTCGGTCGCTCGTTTGGGATGCGACTTGTGTAGATACCATGGCACCGACACATCTTCCTGGGACTAATTCTAACGCTGGCAGCGCTGCTTCAACGGCTGAAGGCCTCAAACGACGGGAATATGAAAATCTCTCTAAAGATTTCATTTTTGTTCCGTTTGGGGTGGAAACTTTGGGCCCCTGGGGCCCATCTGCTAAAAGCTTTTTTAAGGACCTTAAAAAAAAACTTTGAGGCCTCGGGAGACCAGAAGGCCGGTACGTATTTTGCACAAAGAATTAGCATTGCTATCCAGCGTGGAAATGCTGCCAGCCTTCTGGGAACTCTGCCAACCGGCGGTGAGCTAACGCAGATTTTCTATTTATAAGTAGCTTTACCTAAATACTTATTTTTTTTTCATAAACTATGTACATAGTTTTTCTGTATTTTCATTATTACATATGCCACTTTGTCGTGCCTATGGGATATAAATAACCAATTAAAACCTGAAACATAATAATAATAACAAAACTGTCTAAGTAGGGTCAGCACAGATTTAAGAGAAAAAAATATCATTCAATTAAACACACAGTTTTTCAGTTAGATTTTAAAGTCGACCATTTGAAGCAGTCACCTACGACAGAAATTTCTAATGTGAAAGGAAATAAAGTCCAAAGTATGGCTGTCGGAAGATGTCGAAGTATCCGTAGAGATAACCTACGTCGAACATTGAAACGTTATGTCAAATCTCAATGCATCTCCAGTGACTGCTTACAACCGAGCGACCCGTGTCTTTTTTCGTCAATAACAATATCACTGTTAGATGTCTGGGCATATAAAACCTTAGACTACATTAAAATACAAACAAAGTCTTTCTTAAGTGTGCGTTATATGTTCATTCCCGATCCTGCGGACAGAATGGAAAGCAGTCGACGTCGCCCCAAACACGTCATTTCGGATCCTCCCGATACACTAACGGTATTTTTAGGTAGCTCAAGCACCGGTCATCGTTCTCATCGAACCCGTCGCTTGCGACGAAGGGCTCGACGAGTAAATTAACCCTCAGACACAGCCCGGTAGTAGATTCTGCGAAGCACGGCTCTTGCTAGGGTTCGTGTTGAGCCCCGTGAGCTCACCTACTAGTTAAGGTTACGCTGAAATAGCCTCTCAAGGTTATCAGCTTAGGTAGGAAAAAAAAAAGTTATATGTTCTTATTCGGTGATTCATTGAACAAGTCGCGCACCGCCTGTTATAGTTTTAATGATATTCTTCAGGAAACCTCCCTTGAAATGTCCACACTTGTAGACACAAAGTGTCAAAACGATTGCGTTATCCGCTAATGGATAAAGAAACAATTACGAAGGCGTTTTAATTAGATAAACAGAATAATCAAACAAACTTTATTCCTCCATCGCACAGTTTTTACAGAATAATCAAACAAACTTTATTCATCCATCGCACAGTTTTTACAGAATAATCAAACAAACTTTATTCCTGCATCGCACAGTTTTTGTTCGTTGTCGTGTTCGCCCAATAATTGAAATTCCCATCCCACCAATTATCATTAACACCCAAATATAGATTCACGTCTTAGATTAGATTTTGAGTTTTGTTTTGTAGTTAACGTTTTTAAGAACAATTAATTTACAATTAAAACTACTCTTTTTTACTTAAAACTCATCAATAGCTAAATACTAAAAACAGGAAGGAAATCTATTAATAAGCACGGGAGAAAATGGTATTTAACTGTTTTTGTCTTTGGTTAGAAATAAATAACTCAGTTTATTGTTATGGACAATGGTCAGCTACTATTTAATTACTTAAAGTCGACTAATTAAAGTAAACAAGAATAGTGAAGATCTAATGAGATCGAGAAAGCGAAACACACGCAATTCAATGCATTGTTTTCATTATGCGAGGTAAATGACATTTATTGTTCAAACGTAAATAGAATATACTATTCATTTTAGTTAATTCGATTAGAAACAACGCATCTTTTCAATCTTACGAATACTATTGGTGTTTGTTCGCTTGTTGGTTGGCTATAAGAATAACAGATTTTATCTATGCTTTTAACAAAATATTTTAATGACACAGTAGAATTTTTTGCTTATTTAAGCATTTGCCCCTTTTAAGTTTGACATTATAATTATTTAGGTAAAGCTACTTATAAATAGAAAATCTGCGTTAGCTCACCGCCGGTTGGCAGAGTTCCCAGAAGGCTGGCAGCATTTCCACGCTGGATAGCAATGCTAATTCTTTGTGCAAAATACGTACCGGCCTTCTGGTCTCCCAGTAGAATGCTATTGTCTTTGAGGCTTTACATGAAGTTCAGCGTTAAATCAAAAGTTAATAATAAATCAGACGTAATTACGTAGTTAGACTTAGTCGTTAAATCTGTTTAGATATTATTATTTTTTGTCTTGTCAGATTTTCAAAAACAATGAAACAAAACAATCACGGAATTATCAGTCCCTAATTCATTTATTAAACAAATACAAAAAAAAAACTTAAATTTATGTTAAAACCGTCCAACGCTTTGTTAGCTGACTATCGCTTCTCTTATTAATACATATACATAGTACATATGTGTGCAGCCGAGTTCACACAGCACACCAGCTCACTAGCCCACTTAGGGCAGAGCCGATTCGCATCATGAATGCTGCCACACAGTTTGAGACATCTAGTCTTTTAAATAAGTTGTATTATAAAGAGATAGCCCGAACTCATGACAGATTCGGAGCGGATATAGATAGGGTGGTGATACATACCACCTGATTAAGTGGTTACCGGAGCCCATAGATATCTGCACCGTAAATTCCGCCACCTTCCTTGAGATGAGGTCTAAGGTCTCAGTTTTACTTTACAACGGCTACCCTACCCTTCAAACCGAAACGCATTACTGCTTCACGCCAGAAATAGGCAGGGTGGTGGTACCTACCCTTGCGGACTCACAAAACGTCTTACCACCAGTCATTACACAAATTATAATTTTGCGGGTTTGGTTTTTATTACACGATGCTATTCCTTCACCGTGGAAGTCAATCGTGAACATTTGTTAAGTACGTATTTCATTAAAAAACCCTACGTAAACCTAAACACTATCGCTAAGCATATGAAAGTATGAAGTCCACTTGTTGGTTTAAACTAATCGCTTAGTATTAAAATGTTAGATCATACAGTATAATTTCTGTTTTCATGCTATCCGTTATCCGTTACATATGCTATGCTATCCATTACATAACAACCGAGTCTTATTTTCATTAAAATATGCAAGATATGAAATTGCTAATGTAAAATTAGAGAAAACCTAACAAATAATCACCTTCGAACGTGTTCTGTGTGATGTCATCTTCTGTTGCTATTTTAATATGGGTACTTTACTAGTATAATTTGTTATTTAACTTTTAATTGGGTTAAACTTTTTATTTTATTGCTTTGGTGGGTGGACGAGCTCACAGCCTACCCGGTGTTAAGTGGTTACCAAATCCCATAGACATCTACAACGTAAATGCGCCACCACCATAATTTCTAAGGTCTCTAAGTATAATTACAACGGCTGCCTCACCTTTCAAACCGAAACGCATTACTGCTTCACGGTAGAAATAGGCAGGGTGGTGATACCTACCCGTGCGGACTCACAAGAGGTCCTACCACCAGTGATTACGCAAATTATAATTTTGCGGGATTGATTTTTTTACACGATGTTATTCCTTCACCGTGGACGTCAATCGTGAACATTTGTTGAGTACGTATTTCATTAGAAAAATTGGTACCCGCCTGGGATTCGAACATCGGTGCATCGCTCAACACGAATGCATCGGACGTCTTATCCGTTAGGCCACGACGACTTCACTTACTATGGGATAATGCCGCGTATTTTGACTCGTTCGAACAATCTAAGACTGAGGGTTATTAGTACGATTCATAAAAAGCACCCGAAGTCATCCTTGAGGAGTGCTTTTCTATTAAATTTCTATTAAAATTGCAATTTTTTTATCTAACTGCCTGAGTCCCACGATGTTACCCTCGTTTGTTGTCGTACCGCAGATGACGCTGCGGGGCGAAGCTAGACTAAAAAAGCCTAAGTTACTTCTTATATCATCAACTAACCTATCAGTGAAAGTTCCGTCAAAATCGGTCCAGTCGTTTCAGAGATTAGTCGGAACAAATCGACAGACAGACAGACAAAATAAAAATAAAGAATTATTTTGGTATATGTACTATGTATAACTAGTCAGGTCATAAGTATTGTCACACAGTAAAAACTTTTCTTTTAGAATGCTGGCCACAAAAAAGTTTATTGAATTCGAATTTCGAATTGTTCATGAAAATAAAAATGTATACTTTTAGAATTTTACTCATTTTTAAATATGGAGTGGACGCTTCAAGAAGACCGTGTTGCATGCAGTTATTGCGTTGCATTGTTGCGGTTACGCGCCAATTCAAATTTTTAACATACTGAAAAATTTGAATATAACCAAAAGATTCGTTTATCGTACCATCAAACGATACAATGAAGACTCTAGTGTAGATGACAGGTCAAGAAGTGGTCGCCCTCGGTCTGTTAGGAATCCAGCAGTGATAAAAGCTGTGAAGGCGCGAATTCAAAGAAATCTCAAACGTAAGCAGAAACTGTTGGCCCTTCAGATGGGGTTAAGCAGAACCACGGTGAAAAGGGTGTTAAATGAAGACTTAGGGCTTCGGGCATATCGAAGAAAAACAGGACATCGTTTGAATGCTCGTCTAATGGACCTGAGACTGAAGAGATGCCGCGCTTTGTTGAAGCGGTACGCGGGAAAAAAATATCGGGAAATTCTTTTTTCGGATGAAAAAATTTTTACCATAGAAGAGAGCTACAACTAACAAAATGATAAGGTGTACGCACACAGTAGTGAAGAAGCGAGCAACCGTATTCCGCGTGTCCAACGAGGTCATTTTCCATCCTTGCTCATGGTATGGTTGGGAGTTTCTTATTGGGGCTTAACAGAGGTACATTTTTGTGAGAAAGGTGTAAAAACGAATGCAGTTGTGTATCAAAATACAGTCCTGACAAACCTTGTAGAACCTGTTTCTCATACCATGTTCAATAACAGGCACTGGGTATTCCAACAAGATTCGGCGCCAGCTCATAGAGCGAAGAGCACACGAGACTGGCTGGCGACGCGTGAAATCGACTTCATCCGGCACGAAGACTGGCCCTCCTCCAGTCCAGATTTGAATCCGTTAGATTACAAGATATGGCAAGACTTGGAGGAAAAGGCGTGTTCAAAGCCTCATCCCAATTTGGAGTCACTCAAGACATCCTTGATTAAGGCAGCCGCCGATATTGACATGGACCTCGTTCGTGCTGCGATAGACGACTGGCCGCGCAGATTGAAGGCCTGTATTCAAAATCACGGAGATCATTTTGAATAAACTTTAGTGTCATAAGAATCTATGTTTTGTTAAGTTCATTTTGGTATATGAATGGTTACATAATGAATAAACTTGTTTCAATTATTTTACATTAAACATGTGACAGAATTTATGACCTGACTAGGTACATACTTACACATTTACTAAAAAGTCGTTATTTTATTATTACAAACAGACACTCCAATTTTATTTATTTGTATAAATTAGTTAGTTAATACTAGGATCGTATGTTTCAATAATATATAATATTATATGTAAACCAAGTACGTAAAACAAGTGAGTCTTATAAGAAGATCTAACAGAGCGATTTTTTACTTAGAAAAACTATAGAGGACGATTTGTGCTCTAAAACATGTTATAATCTTAAAGATGAAATAAAATAATCACGTTCCTACGTAACAGCCTACCTAGCAGACATCTAAAATCACAGTGTGGAAATAACGTGCAGAGAATAAAACGATTGGTTTTTATTTTTATTTTTATTTATAACGACACAATTATCTTAATTAAACAGTTGTTATCACCAAAAACAACAATTCCGTTAAAAATGAATAAAACTATTTACATCCTTAAAATCTTAATGCTTAAATTAATAATAAATGCCAAACTAGATTCAGAAATAGATAGACACAATTGAAAATTTCTTAAAGTTTCTAATGTATCAATAGAAACGTAAAGTATTACAACTTGAAAACAGGTACTTTTAAGATTCTATTATTTCATTTCTTTTTAATAGCATAAACTATTTATCAACTTGCGACTTAGATTGAGAAACAGGGGGTGGCTTTAATAATACAGGTACATCATTATTGGATGTTTCCGATTCTGAATGAGCTTCAAACAAGGGTTCGTTTTTAAAGACTCTAATCATTTTTGATTTGATTGGTCTTGGTCGTCTATTAGATCTTTCACCTTTAAAACTGTTTATTCTTTTTCTGTATGAATGAGGGGGAGGTGGTTTCAATAATGGGTATGGCTCCTCTATTGCTTTGGGATGTTTTCTTGAAGGACGCCCTTGTGAAACTGCATCTGGATGACGAGGTCTTTTAACATTAATTTCACTTTGTTCTGATGAAGCCTTCTTCGGTCTGTCATCATTAAAATTAATTGGAATAGTTTCGTCTCCTAGTGCAGTCAAGTCAGAACCACTAGTTATTTCATGTTCATTATTTTCTCCTTCTATAACGGCTCCAATAGGATGATTATTTGATGTATCTGCAATTGGTATAAGACTTTCTTCTTCTTCCTGACTTCGAGAATATTTTACGCCTTGATAAGGATACCTTCCAGCATTGTAAACATCCAAATACGGACTACCTAAACTACTAAGGCCTGCGCTGTTCTCGTTTCTCAACAAGTATTGTAACTGAGACAGATCCAAATTATAAGGGTTACTAAATTGATCTCTTGTTGACGAAATATGAGAGTCATCAAAATTTGATTTTCCTCTTAACATTTCTGCCACTAATTTAAGGTCCACGTTATACGGATTTGCAATCTTAAATCCATTGATGGTTGACAAAGAATTTATTTCAGGTCTATTCGTAATAAATCCTGAGGGCTTGTTATTTATTAATTTATTTAATATGCTCGATGTGACATCTAATTGATGGCTACCAATATTTTGGTTCAACCTTATTGGTAAAGGAGTCGGTATTCCACCTTGATCAAAATTTTCGTTGTGCAACCTCAACGCATCACTTGACAAATCTTGTATTAATTTATATGGAACGTCGTTAAGTTTCAAAATACTTATAATATCTGATGAAATTGGACTTTGTGGTTTTTGAAAGCTACTTGGTAATTGAAAACCATCGCGAGTTGTACTAGACATTTTCGGTACTTCATTAAAAATGTTCGTTGATCCAGAATACCCTGCAAATTTAAAATCAGTTTCTTGACTTTGTGGATTTATATAATACGGAGTATTTGTGTCGAATTGCTTAATAGTATCAATCGTTACAAAATCTTCAGGTTTTGTTTTAATATTAAAACCATAAACTGTATTTTTATCGTGATAGTATGGTGTATTAGCAAAAGCTGATGTTGTTTTGTGTTGTACGTCTGAATTTTGGACTACATTTGAGGCGTCCATTGGAACTATATTCCTTAAAGCCTTGGCATGGTCAAAAGGTAGCTTCAGTCTATTCTCAAGATTATTATTGTTATCTCTTCCATTCCCATTATATAACGGTGATGCTGTTATTAAATCTGTATATTTATTACTAAAAGAATAATGATTAGAATTTGATAAATCAGTTTTCTTATTCTTTTGATTATCATCATTGTATAAGTCGTTAGAATTTTGTGCTTGCCAATTGTAGGCATTAACGTTAGAATTATAATTGCTATTATAAGTCTGCTGCTGTTTTAAGTTGTCGTGAGCCTTCGCAGCTGCTTTTGCAAACTCTTGACCGTCCTTGACATCCTGCGATGACTTTGAACTTTGGTCATTATACGGTTTATTGATATCTATCTGAAAACTAACTTGACTAATTGCTCCACCGTCTGTTGAAGAAACATACGGTTGCCTGGCATAGTTATTCGTCAAAAAACTAGCATCATGGTTTATTAAAGGCTTATTGTCTCTAAGTTTCCAGCCATATTCACCATTTGAATACATTTCTTGATGACCTGTCTCTTTATCAGATTCTGTACGGCCATTTTTTTGATTTTTTATAGTCTGATAGTCAGGCTGTACGTAATGATAATAAATATTATTAGCCGATGGAAAACTACCCATACGATGAGTGTCGGTATTTGTGGAATCTAGATTAGTTTCTATTCGAAGATCTTGTTGTTTCCCATTGTCAGGATAACTCTGATATTGTGACAGGGATACTTCTTGCAGAGACTTTGTTAGTGCATTTATACCAGCATTAAATGAATTTTGCCAAGCTTCTCGAGTAGCATGATTATATGGGGAAGAGGAAGGAATGGGAGTAGAGGAAGGATATTCATTTTGATATTGTTGCTGAATAACAGACGGGTACCTGACACCATTTGCAGAATTATCGTAATGATCGATATTCATTCTTTTACTCAAATCAGTAAGGTCGTAACTCAAAGAATTACTTTCTACAGTCGACGAGAACCTATTGTTATAGTCAACAGAACTAGATTGGATAGGTGCTCTTGGAGACGAAAGGTAATGTTGGTTATTTGGTGGCGTTGATAAAAAGACAGGTGAAGAACTTGATACGTAAGATGCAGTTGGAGTTGTAATAAACTGATTATTAGGTAGCGGTGTAGAAATGTACGACGTTACTGAAGATGGAGTACTATGTGCGTTATCTAATATTAAAGAGTTTGATGCACTAAAAGGATTATGTAAATTCGTATGGTATACAACTGATTGTGCAGGTCTCGGATCAAATTGAACGATTTGTTGTTGATTATTTGGATTATAATTTGAATTTGAGATTGTCGAATATTGATATTGAGGATGTGGTGTAACAGTGTAGCTTAAGTTAGGGATTAATTTGGAAAGTTGTTGCTGTTGTTCTTGTTGTTGCTGTTGTTGTTGCTGTTGTTGCTGCTGTTGTTGCTGTTGCTGTTGCTGTTGCTGTTGTTGTTGCTGTTGCTGTTGTTGTTCTTGACTATGCACAATCTGATTTCCCGATCGTAACTGTTGAAGGAAGTCTTCAGGTGGTAAAGAATATTGTACTGCTGCATACTGGTTACTAGCCGATGTCCCACTATCTTGAGAATCATTTTTATTTTCATTTTGTTCATTATTTTCCTGCTCATTTTGAAATGGATTTTTTATTCTGTAAATTTTTCTACGACGCGGTCGATCACTTGAATTATATTCATCATCTTTATTTGAATCTTCGGTCACTTGATATGAAACGCTAACAGAATTAACAGATTGCCTAATTGGGTCTCTCTGTATTATGTTGGCACTGTAACCAGTGACAGATTCGACTTGTAAGTCGTTTGGAGCCAATTGTTGGTATCGAAATATTTCCCCATTGTAACCTTCTTGACAGCGAATGTAATCGATGACTTCCAAAATGAGCAGTATCCATATCTGAAACGATTAAAATCAAATTGGAATGAAATTGTAAAATGTTACAAGTCCGTCACACACAAGGACAGTCTGTCGTACTCATAGTAATGGCTAACGTACCACAATATATTTCATCAATGAAAGTGGCCCAGAAAAAATATGGAATTCAAAATATGTAGAAACGGCTTTATAGTGATCAGCAACCGTGAATTGCGTTCATACAGTTCTTGTGTTTGCTCCACAGTTGACTAAGATTTATTAAGCGTAATTGTGATAATTGAAAATGTATATCGTGCTGCTACTTTGTCCGCTGTTTCAGTCGATCGCTACTTTCAATAAGATTCAAACGAGCCACTTCTACGAAAATACTAGATTTATGAAATCATGAGTAGAACGTAGATATTAATTAGATGAGGGCAATTTTTGGTAACGTCAGTGAATTTTTTTTTTTTTTTGTTATAATTACAACATACATAAAAATATTTGGTATGCCACGCTGTTTTTTTATTTCATAGTTTTAATTTTTTTTATTTCACTAAATTTAATAAATCTTCGAATAAAATTAGACTTACTCTCGCTATCTATTTCAAGTTCTAGTTCAAGTTCTCAGTTGAATGCCGCGAAGTAATCGTACAGTAACAATATAATAATAAATATAATAATCGTATAGTAATCGTACAGTTTGAAGATATGCCAGTGGACATTTCAATGCAGTTGGACTTCATCACGACACGATCACGTCTCTAACTGGTCAACGGGAGACGTGTAAAATTGTATTACTCCAATAACCGTTTAATACCAACTGTCCATAAATCTATCAACATAACATAATATCGACAGGTGAAAGGCTATTTGGTTTAAGCGACATTTTTGCTACTTTACAGGAGAGCCAATTCATGTTTAAAATTTGGAAAAAAATTCACGACAAAAAACTTCTTCTGCTATTTGAACTTCACTGAGATTTAATTAAAAACATTAGATTAATAATGGTAATACTAAATAAAACGCATCTTTAATTACAAAGACAAAGGTAGCGTATTAAATAAAATATTGCTTAAACCATATAGCCTATATGTTATATCGATATTATCTAACTAGAAAAATGTATTTCAGGAAATAATCGCTGAGGCCAATCGAATTTAAAAATCTCACATTACAACCGAGATGAATATTCAAGCCACTTTACTTCTTAGGTAACATTTGATTGTAGCAGTCGGTGTGTTCGTCTCAAAACGTTCGTAAACCAAGCAAAAGCTGTGATTAATACCTATATTAGTACAGGTGAATCTAAAGGTAAAGGTCGGGGTGACATTCTCTGCCTTCGCTGCATGTACGAAGCCCGTATCCTTTTCTCTGCCCTTTGCCATTCAGACGATGCAGCGAAAGTTAATTTTCCAAACGTTGCTAGCTACCAGGTAAGTTATCAGTAAAACAACGCGAAAGCTGGCCACGCCGTGAGAATTTATATTACAATAGATATCATGAGGTATTGTAAAATATATTTAGCTAATGACATCAATTAGATCGCTTTCAGCTATAGGACAACGTATTTTACGTAAATTTTTTCACACAAATTTCTTTCGTGATTCAACTTATTAAAAGTCACCTGTCATATTAATATAATATTTCACTCTTTAGACTATAATATTAATCAATATATGAAACAACTTTATAATTAAAGAAATATGAAAAGCAAAACAAAGCAAGATAATTTTTATTTCATTTTAAGACACTATGTTGTTAGATGACACCCACTGGGTTTCTCACCGAATCTTCTCAGTGGGTCACGATTCCGATACGGTGGTAGATACAGCGAAGCACTGCTAGGACTAGTGTTAGCAGGCCTCCCAGGGTGAGCCCCATGAGCTCACCTACCAAACCGTTGCTTGAAATAGCCCTTTAGTTAGTATAGATTGTACCAACGATTTAATTATTTTATTTAGCTCGTAACGTGGGCAGACAGGCAACGAGGGGGATCGATGACCTGGTCAGTGGTTGGTCGAGACTGGATGCGAAAGGCAAGAGACCGAAAAGAATGGAGTGCATTCTACGAAACCTAGACTCAGCATTGGGTGAACACGGGCTGAAGAAGAGTTCCAACGATTAGATGTGGAAAAAAACGTTAGTCGAGCCTTCCGTTGAGATTGTAGATCGAAAGCTGCAACCCGGCGACAATATGAACACTACAATTAATTTTACTCCCCGACCCTTTTACTGGTGGTAGGACCTCTTGTGAGTCCGCACGGGTAGGTTCCACCACCCTGCCTATTTCAGTAGGTTTGAAAGGTGGGGCAGCCGTTGTAACTATACTGAAACCTTAGAACTTATATATCAAGGTAGGTGGCGGCATTTACGTTGTAGATGTCTATGGGCTCCGGTAACCGCTTAACACGAGGTGGGCCGTGAGCTCGTCCACCCACCTATGCAATCAGAATAAAAATAAAAACCCTTCAACCTGAAATGCACGACTACTTCGCGGCAGAAAATGCCTGGGTGTTTATTATAAACAAAAATATTTGTTTTGAATCTTTACGTTCCACAAGTGAAATAGTTTTAGTAACTTTGTACTGATAATGTTTACGTGTTAAACCCTGTCCTCTACATTTGTCTTATTACAACACACAAATAATTATTAGAATCAAACGAGACAATCAAATTGTATGGAAAGTAATGTGTCGATCAGGATTAAATGTAAATATTGAAATCGTGTTAATCCTTTCACCACAACACTCTAAGTATCCGTTTTATGTATCTTGTGGTATGTTGTACATTTGTTATCACTATATAGTCTCCGACGCGTGTCTCGTTAGCACTTATTTATTATTCGTTTATTTATCTATTTATGTACACACAAAAAAGAAGACATAGTACAGAGTAATAGGAAAATTATGTACAAAGGCACTGCTTATTTATTTAAGAAATCTCTTCCAGCAGACCTGCGAGAGGATTATGAGAATAATAATTAAAAGTGATGAGTGTGTGTAGAACAGCTAAAATAACAAATACAACATGAGAATTATAGTAATGCACATACATACACGTAGCAAATATTGTTGAACTTGAATACAAAATATTATAAGTAACACAGTATATACGAAGAGTATAGAAAAACGAGTACACAAGTGTATAGCACTTACTTAGTTCAAAGGTTTTTTTTGCATTGAAGGTTGAACGTTTTAACGGCTTAAATGATGGGTTGGTGGTTTCAAATAGATACCGGAGCTTATGGACATCTCAATGTGAAAGCCACTACTCCACTAGAGACATTATGTCTAAACCTCAGTTATATTATATAATGATTATTCCACCCTTCAAATCGGTATGAACGCATTACTAATTGGTGGCAGAAATGGAATACACAGGATGAGATAATAATACGCATATTATAATGTACGCTTATTTTCGCAATTCTGTTTTTTATTACACGATAATCCTTCATCGTAGAAGTCGTTTGTGAACAGATAGGAAGTACGTATTTATATAGTAATAATTTAAAGATGAAATCGATGCTTGTCGCATTTTAGCTCCGGCATAGTCGGCGAATTATCATTTAGGCCACGACGACTTATATTAGATGCATACGAATATCTATTATTATAAAATTACGCAATACATGTACATTCAAAAACTTTGAGTTTGGCTTCGATCGTTGTCACATTGTGGGATTTGTATTATTACATTGCTACTATAATGTTACGCAAGATGCTATAAGCCTTAGATTTACGATGTTGCACGAACTGGAACGAAAACGACATCTGGACCTTAAATTGGGCCAAAATATTACATAAAGATTTATAGGTGAAAGCTAGTAAGTTTTTGAAGATAACCCAGTTTCGTCTATTATGCCTTGGTTCAAAAGTTAATTCTTAAAGTAGTTAGTGGAAAAATTCAAAGCGATTATAATTCAAAACCATTAGGTATAAATAGTCTGTCCGATTTTAATTACAGGATGTTGTTGATATTCAAACCTATTGTATAAATTGCAAGGATATAATTTATAAATGACACCTATCGTATTTCTATTCACGCTCGTTATGTTTGTTGCTGTTACATGATCTTTTATTGCATGGGTTTTTATGTTCAAAAAGTTTCCGATTTTTTGGTGCTATTGTAAAAGCCAGCAGACTTAGTTTAGTTGCGAGTAGATTAATGACTGTGGGTGTATTGAAGTCTGTTTACCCATTTTCTAATTCGCTTTTGAGTCTTACCGCTGAAATTTGACTGGTCCGACATATCTGGTGATAAGAACACTTTAAAAATTAAAGTATTTTTATTGTTTAATCTACGTCTGGTACTGGCCTCCTTGAGCTAGAATTGCTAATTCTTTCAATTATCCCTAAATAGTAGTACCTTGCTTTCCGACCCAACTCTTTAACTCACTACCTGATAATCTTATTGAACACATTCGTGGTGTCAACTGCAGTTTCGTGCCTTACGCAAGGGCTTAGAGAAAGATTTGCCATCCCATATTAAAAAAGTCAAAAGACCCTAAACAATAATGTCAAATACGTAGATCGATATCCCATGTCAAGTTTCACTTTACAGTCAATTAATCAGCTATAACAAGGGATCGCTGATGACATAATACCAGTTTGCGTGACAAATCGTCTGGAACCGAGAAGGCTCAATCACCGAAGCCGTTTATCATTACATTGCACTCTAATGGACAATCAAATGTCAATGTCTTGTAGCGTAAAATTTATAATCAATGATACAGACAATTATGATTTTACTTCCAATTCTATTAATCACACCATAGGGATCACTCTACTGTGACAGCCACTATGTTCTGAACGCGAATACTTATCGGTTGGAACGCAGTTTATACTTCAATATCGTGTTCCAAGTTAGGCAGCAAAATTCAGATTATCACGAAGTAACCTAACAGACTTTACTTACTGTTTAAGCCGAAAACAAATACCTCAAAACCTCATTCTATTTGGAATGACTACTAGTGTAGCAATATATTAAGGTCCCTGCTGATCAAGTACCTCTTTTCAAATTTCTAATCAAATACATTGTAATACCGCTCTCCAGGCGCTGAATAAGACTTAATTTTACACTACATGATGACCGAGCCTTGCTCGGTTTTTTTTTTTTTATAACGCCATCTTGTTGTGTCTTTAAAGCGGTTAGTTGCCCTCCATTAAGAAAAATGGTATTATTATTCGCCAATAGAAAACACGAATAAAACAACATTTTCTGAAAATAAATCGTAGCTAGATCGATTTATCCCCCCGAAATCCCATGTATACTAAATTTTATGAAAATCGTTGGAGCCGTTTCCGGGATTTAGATTATATAAGTATATATTAATGTACAAGAATTGCTCGTTTAAAGGTATAAGATAAGTCCCATCCAAAAAAGTTTTTTCAACTAAAACAAATGTGACTAGAAACAACGAAGTGAATCCTAAAATGGGATGCTGATTATAGAAGAAACCAAATCTCGGCCGTGAGCTTTAATACTCGTTGATGTTTGAAACGATCGCTATCACTTTCTTTGCTATTGCTCCCCTCTTCGAAGTCAGAGGGCATATAAATTAACTGACGTTCATTTCATAAGCCTCAAATCAGTTGATACTGAACGAGAATCAGAAAGAAATAAATAAAATTCCCATCTCCACAAGACCACCGAGCTAGAATTTTCTACTGCATTATAGGTGCAGTAAACGTAACGTAACGTACGTAAAAATCAGTAGTTGCAATGTAGATGACCTTACTGTGGTCAGAATCATTAAAACCAGCGACGCGAAAATATTTACTGGAATATTATTAAAATTCTATTCAAGAAAAAACTATTCTGTTATACCCATTAGATATTTCTTAGCTAAAAGAGACAATAAGATTAAAATTTGAGAACTCTGTTTCATTTCTTGTTTTACGTATGCATTATTATGTTTGTTATTTTTGTCCAAATATGGACAATATATTTAAGTTTAAGTTAACAAAAAACAGTATTTCAAAGAAAGTGTTTTACCGCTAGTTTCTAAATTAAATAGAGCATGTTTAATTGCTATAAGGTATTCATATAATAATATGATTATATTTACAGCAGTTAAGACTGTTTTCGTTTTCGTTTATTTGTATAAATTAACAATTATGGTGTACACCATCCAGTTATCCACCATCCTGTTAGCGTCTGTTTAAATAATATTGAGACATTTTCTACGTCAAATTTTATATATTACTACTTTTTTTTTTTTTTTTTTTTTTTATGATTGAAGGATTACTGGTGGCCCGGAGGCCTTTCCAGTTTCACCAGGACAGGTGGGCGAGCAAAGGCTCACAGCCAGGAGGGGTGGGATTTGCTAACAGCTACCCGAGCGCCTCCGAAGGAGACCTAACAGCTCAAGAGCAGCTGCTTCGCGAATGAATCTACTACCGGATCGGAATCGCAACCCGCTGAGAAGATCCGGCGAGAAACTCAGCGAGCTGATTCATGGGTTAGGTTGCACGGCGAACTCTTTGTCGAGTTCGACGAGTACGGTTACCGAGGTCCCTAAGTCTGCTCCTAGAGCTGAAGGCGTCTAGTGCAAAGGTTATTGGATCTGAGGGATCCGTAAGGACGTGTCTAGGGCGTCGACGGTGACTGGCTCCTGCATGATCAGGATTCGGGGAGTAGTCAGCGGCGGCTACGATAAGGCGATTATCATGACGCATAGCCTTATCGAAGTACCGTTCCGACGCTGACTTCATGTATTTCTGGATAGATTCGAGGCCCAGGTCGTCGTGTAGGTCTACGTTCCTCACGAACCACGGAGCTCCGACGGCTAACCTGCAAAAGCGGGATTGTAGAGATTGAAGGGTGTGTATGTGTGTGCGGGCCGCGTGAGCGAACACCACACTCGCGTAAGTCATGACGGGCCTTATGCAAGTTTTGTAAAGTGTCACCTTGTTCCGAAGGGACATTTTGCTCCGCTTACAGATCATGGGGTAGAGTCTACCGAGAATAAGCGCGGCACGGTCACGGACTGATTTTATATGCGGGCGGAATGTCATCGATGCATCCAGGGTAACGCCCAGGTACTTGACCTTCCTGGCCCAGGGTATGGATTGACTAAAGAGAGTAATCGGGGGTGTGAGATTCCTCCTCCTAATACGGGAGGAAATCCGTGTGGAGCTTCCCCTCTGAAATAGCACCGCAGTACTTTTCGCTGGGTTGATGTCTATTATATTACTACTAGGCTGCACTAAAAGTATCGGGAATGGAATATTTCCACTGTTACTGTCATATTAAAATCTCCTTGGTTTTAAAAATCGAATACCATTTATTTATTTAAAAAAAGATTCTCGGTCTTCTCACGAGGTTTTGTCAAACTTGTTTAGTCATTGAGAAAATGGAATTGACTCGAGAAAATTCAAGAGCGATGATTTATTATGACTTTCGAAGTGGTTTAACAGAAAAACAGTGTGTTGACCGGATGATTTCTGCATTTCGTGATGAAGCCCCATCCAAAACCACAATTTATCGCTGGTTTGCTGAGTTTCAACGTGGACGTGTCAAGCTCAGTGATGATCCCCGTCAAGGTCGTCCAAAAACTGCAGTCACCCAAGAAAACGTTGATGCTGTGCGTAAGCTGATTGAGGAAGATCGACATGTGACATACCGCGAAATTCAGGCAACTTTAGACATTGGCATGAGTCAAATACAAATAATCTTGCATGAACAATTAGGTGTAAAAAAGTTGTTTTCCCGATGGATACCGCATTCGCTCTGTGAAGAGCAAAAAGCGGCTCGCGTTACTTGGTGCGTCAGAACTCTCGAAAGATTCCACGCAGGATCCTCAAATGCTGTATACAACATTGTATCAGGTGACGAATCCTGGATATATGCGTACGAACCCGAAACAAAAAACCAATCACGAGTTTGGGTGTTCGAAAATGAGTCAAAGCCAACAAAAATTGTTCGTTCACGGAGTGTTGCAATAAAAATGGTGGCCACGTTTGTCTCCAAAACCGGCCATGTTACGACTATTCCTCTTGAGGGACAAAGAACGGTTAATGCAGAATGGTATGCTAGCATTTGTTTGCCACAGGTCGTTTCTGAACTCCGTAAAGAGAAATGCAACCGCCGCATCATCCTCCATCACGACAATGCGAGTTCTCACACCGCGCGCAGAACAAAAGAGTTTTTAGAGCAAGAAAACATAGAATTATTAGACCATCCGCCGTACAGCCCCGACCTAAGCCCTAATGATTTCTATACTTTCCCTAAAATAAAGAATAAATTGCGTGGACAGAGATTTTCATCACCTGAAGAAGCTGTAGACGCCTACAAAACGGCCATTTTGGAGACCCCAACTTCCGAATGGAATGGTTGCTTCAATGATTGGTTCCATCGTATGGAAAAATGTGTCAAATTTCGCGGAGAATACTTCGAAAAGCAATAAATACATTTTTAAATAGTAATGTTGTGCCACCGTTAATTCCCGAAATTTTCAGTGCCGCCCTCGTACTATATCATCGTGTGAAATATCGTTCACAAAGTTATTTTATATGTCGTAACCTTCACATTGCGGGGATTTTGTATTTTTAGGATTCAGATATACCGGAATGTATCTAATTCAAAGTATAGCACATTACTTATTTTTCAGTTAAATTGTAGGTGATATTCTTATTTCATGATTTTCATAGAGTCATAGATGTCAAAAGTTTTGACGTTCACAAGTTTACGTTGTAATTTAGACCTCGCTGAAAACTTACATAATACCTAATGTTTATGTGTTAGGATGTAACAACTCAGCCGCCAGAACCAAATAAAACTGTAACATATTAAACAATAAAACAAAATACTACATAGAAATAGTCGAAATTTCTCTGAATCTATTCAATTAGCTAGAACAAAAAGTTAAGAGGAAAAGCGTCCTCTAACACATAAATAAAGTAAACTACCGTAAAACTATTAAGGCTACTCAAAGAATGAGGAATTGTTCGAGATGATACCGGCATCTCGTTTTTACCATCGCACCACCCGCCACCGGAGTAGAGTTTGTCCATACTACCTGGAGCCACTGCGGTCATCCACAGTGCGTTTCCAGAGGTCTTTTTGCCACGTACCATCCGGATATGGTATGAGCTCCCCTCCACGGTGTTTCCCGAGCGCTATGACATGTCCTTCTTCAAATGAGGCTTGTGGAGAGTATTAAACGGTAGGCAGCGGCTTGGCTCTGCCCCTGGCATTGCTGAAGTCCATGGGCGACGGTAACCACTCACCATCAGGTGGGCCGTATGCTCGTCTGCCTACAAGGGCAATAAAAAAAAAAAAACCGAACGTACCTAGATCGATAGCGGTCAAAACGAAAAATTTGTAAATATAAATGCTAGTTTTAAAACTTACGCTCTTTAATAGAGTTTTCATTTTAACGATTAAATGTCCCGAAGCACTTCGTTTAACACATAGTTCACAATGCCCCACAGTTCACTTAATTCACAATTTAATGGATAATGTATTGTCTTAGGTTGTGGTTGTGGTGAAATGAAGTTCAAGGCTAGTTAACGCTAGTCTTATATACGGGGTAGCGGACCGTGGCTTCGGCTTGGTGTGAGTACCGTGGGTGCAACGAAACGGACAGTCTTAGATGCACACTTGCATGTACCAAATGAGGTTCTCAACCTTGAATGTGTTCATGAAAAATATTTACGAGTCGTACGCCGGAAAATCTCTGAAAAAAATTCGGAAACATCATCACTCTTTTTCAAATCTCAATCTCCAACTCATTTTAAATCATTGCCATGTAATCGTAGCCTAAATCATATGTTAAGTAGAAAACTATTCATTTATTAAGCCAAGTACAATTATTATTAAAGTGCAACTAAAGCGATTGCTTCAAGTATTCAAAAAGAATTAAAAAACAGCGATTTTTTAAGCTGGAAGACGTAAGTCCGGTACTCTAACTTAAAGATACACTAAAACCTGACTGCCTTCTAATAAGTTAATGATAATGGTATTGGAAGCCGACACGCCAGGAGTTTCTGATTTAAATGGAGGGAAAGCCGTTACGGAATTCAATGGAGATTTCGACCTCATGTCTTGAGGCCATTATTCACGTTGTGATGACTTGCGGCAATAATATTTACCTGGTAGATGGGTTGTAAGCTTATTTTTCCGTCTACGGAATATAAATAAACTACTAGTTATGTTAAGAAACACACATTTTCTTCTTAGCGAGATTGCTAAACAACATTAAAGTCAAGAATCGTCGTCTTCATCACAATTGTGAAATTTTAAAACTTTCCGTTTAAATGTTTAATTACCATTCTATGGGTTTTGTCATTTATGTCGCAAATTATACTAATCATTGATTTATATTTAAATCTCTATCGTCAGAATTGCCTTGAACATGATTAGATTAATACGAAACCAATTTTTTTTATTGCTTAGATGGGTGGACGAGCTCACAGCCCACCTGTTGTAAAGTGGTTACTGGAGCCCATAGACATCTACAACGTAAATGCGCCACCCACATTTTTTTTTGTGTCAGGACGAAATCGCCGGACTTCCGCCCTCCACTGGGGATGGAGGGCGGGGCATGTCAGAGTCGAACTGACTAGAACCTTCTGTCGCTCAACAACCAACGTCCAAACCTCGCATGAGACAGAACTCATGAAGAGGCAGAGGGGGAAAGTGAAGCGTTTAGTGCGGACCACATCTCTCCCATCACCCTTCCCCTCGGGACGCCGGACCGGCGGTCGACGGCGCCACGACCACCAGCCCTCTCGGTCGGCAGGCTATCCGAAGTCCACCTAGATGGCACCGGTTAGAGTGAACTATCCTACGGAATACCCCGCTGGACCAGAACCAGCGTGGGTCGAGGATAGCCGACCTTCCATCACCCGGATGCTCTTGCGTAAAAAGCGTGCAGAGCAGCTTGCAAGTCGTCTTCTTAGGCCCCCCACGCCGGTCCCCAGACCGACATGTGAAGGGGACCCGAAACCGAAACACTTAGAGGGCCAGGGCTTGGGCGAGATCCGCCTCCCTGGCCCCCGCTCGACGGCGGCGGCGGGATTGTGCGTCTCTCACGCGCCCCGCCGCCTGCGCCACCCACCTAACTAATAACATAAACGTTTTTATAAAGTACTATGTTAAACTGATGATACATTTACACGTTAAATATTGATTTTTTTTAAATTAAATTTAGCATTGAAAATTTGAGAAACAGTGGCCTTAGCCTCTGCACGCCTAGGGTTAAACTGAGACTTAAGAATGTATCAAACGCTCTCTTTTGATTTCTATTTACATGCGTAAATTAATGTTATACAAATAATATTCTACAATAAATTAATTGTTGTCAACATAAAGCTCTTAGTACGCTTGTTTTATAACTGCTTAATCATCACTTTAAAGAGCTAATTTAAAATTTCACAATTAATTGTTAATAAATTTTTTTCATTCCTTATATCCATTAGTATCGGTTTCTAACGCAGATATTCTAAAAACAGTTTATACAGTTTGCAATTATTTTCATTGTCTTGTATCTATTACTTTTAAAAAGAACACAAAAAGTCTTCACAAAATTGTTCATTAACGCCTGCGCAAAACCAATAAGCAAAACTTTCAATCTTACGCTAACCCAGTATAAATTTCGCTGCGGTTTTCCTCCTCCTCCTCCTCCTTCAGTCGATCGCTCATTGCTGGGCATCGTGATGCGTCCGCCGCGCCGGTGACCTTTTTTTTGTAATTTGTAGCCACTTTTGTCGGTCAGTGGCACGGTGAAGTGCGTGGCTCAGTCTCATGTCCAGATACCCGAGTATCTGGACATGAGACTGAGCCACACTCGGACACTTGGCCACTCCATCTTTTTCGACTCCGACCTCTGGATCGTCTTCCATTCACTTTAACCGTCACTATGAGTGTCTCCATGTTGTCAGAGGGTTTTCTTGCTATTTGACCAAAATATTGGAGCACTCTATATAGGCATTTGGTGGATAGCCTCTGGTCAACTTTGTTTACGGTTTTATATGCACTTAATTTAGTACATAATGTAAAGTGCAATGCCCATTGCTTTGCATTAGGAGTATTCGAAAATTAACATTGTTACTTGAAGAAATAGAGTTTAATTTTCCAATGAGTTTGACGACTACATATTATAGAAAGAATTATTGTCCTTATGATACGAAATTTCAATGTTTTCTTCTTGCCCGTACCTGACGTCATGTCGAGTCTGTACAGCATATCTTTCTTATCTGCATTCTTATCGTGCTGCATAGGGTTTTTTTTTTGTTGCTTAGATGAATGGACAAATTCACCGCCCACCTGGTGTCAAGTGGTTACTGGAGTAGATACGTACATACACATCTACAACATAAATGCCGCCACCCACCTTGTGATATGAGTTCTAAGGTCTCAGTGTAGTTACAACGGCTGCCCCACCCTTCAAACCGAAACGCATTACTGCTTCACGACAGAAATAGGCAGGGTGGACCTACCTACCCGTGCGGACTCACAAGAGTGTACTACCACCAGTAAAAATGGCATGAGTCTTACGACCGGCCTCATGCTTGACCATAATAAATCCATTGTCGGTGTTTCAGTTACTTCATCCGTTTTTGGTTCTCCGATTTACGTTTTATTATTATAAACAATAACACTAAAATTTAAATTTTAAATTACCAACAGTCAAAAATACATCACGACTTATTTATTCGTTTTTGCTGTATTTTCGTAATACCGGAAGATATTATAAATTTAGTGCACTCATATAAAATTTAGGACGGGAACAGGCAGACCCGGACACATAGTAAGTTATTATCAGCCTACAATGGTGGATATATGCCTCTACTACTTAACCACTTTATTATGTATGAATAGAAAAAAATAAAATAAAAAAAATGTTTCTTAACGACATAAAATTTACCACCTGGGCATATTATTATGAGATTACAACACAACTAAATTACCATTTTACAACATCGCTTTCATTAAATTTTCTCTTTCATAAATAACCAATTTGATGAACATAATTTGTATTCACCCTTGGAATTCAAAATTTGAATACCGCCGGTCATTTCGACAAATGAGTTCGAAGTTTCCGCTGTATTGTATAAACTAGCGTCCGTAGCCTGATCGGGTAGACGCTCGGTGGATTGTATGAAACGAATTTTAAAGCAAATCCTGCAGTTAGGTATGAATTTTTCTAATACGTACTTAACTACAGTTCACGAATCCCTTCCACGATGAATTACACAACAATCTGTAATAAAAATCAAATGCGGAATTATTATTTTTGCGTCCTTACCATTAGCAAGGCATATTGTTGGCCCGGAGGGCTGGTACCACTACCGTGTCTATTTCTGCCGCAAACCAGTCATAAATGTCGGTTTATAAATAGGACATTGCCGCTATACTTTACAATTAAGACTTAGACCTCATTTATCTAGGTGGTGGCATTCATATTGTACTCTGTATGGGTTACGAAAAACTATCAGACATATCATTAATCTTTGTTCAACCGTCTATGTTATAAAAAAACATACGACAAGTAAGGCGTGTATAATTAATACAAATAAATGTATTTCATACATCTACCACGGCGAAATAGTCGATACTAGAAACACTAACTAAAGTGCCAACAAAAACTATATCAATTATTACAATTAATAAAAATTTAGTTTTAAGAACATACTGAGGATTTAAATACAATGAAATATATCGATATCAGTAGAAGATAATTAATTTGTTTTGTTACTTACAAAAGCGCCTGACGATAAAATAGTTTCACTATAAATAACGTTTCCATTGCTTTGGCGCCTTAAAGCTCATGTTGAGCTATCTTACTAAATATAAAATTTGTAGTAAAGTCTATTCATGCTTAAATATATAGGTAAAATATATAGGTCTAATAAAAGACCGAAACGTTGCTAAAATAATAATGTAATTTGTTATGATAGTCCTATCTTGTCCACATTCCTGAGATACACAAAAAATATCTATACTAATATTATAAAGAGGAAAGATTTGTTTGTTTGTTTGTTTCGAATAGGCTCCGAAACTACTGGACCGATTTGAAAAATTCTTTTTCCATTAGAAGCCGACATTGTCCCTGATGAACATAGGCTACTTTTTTTTTATTTATTTTTATTTATTTTTTTGGTTTCATGTGTGTTTTAATGTTTCCGAAGCGAAGCGAGGGCGGGTCGCTAGTTGTTTATATAGGTGGATGAGCTCACAGCCCACCTGGTGTTAAGTGGTTACTGGAGCCCATAGACATCTATGACGTAAATGCGCCACCCACCTTGAGACATCAGTTCTAAGGTCTCAGTATAGTTCCAACGGCTGCCCCGCCCTTCAAACCGAAACACATTACTGTTTCACGGCAGAAATAGGTAGGGTGGTGGTACCTACCCGCGTGGACTCACAAAAGTTCCTACCACCAGTATGATGAACTTCGATATTCGTATGTTTTTCTTTTTATTTTTGTAAGCAGGCGAGCATATAACCTACCTGATAATAAGTAGTCTCACCCTTGATCATGGAGATCAGCAGTGTTAGCTGACGCTCTTCAAGCCCGAGGTGAAGAAGAAAATGTCGAGAAACACCATGAAGGGGAGTTCATTCCAGAGTAGGGTGACAAAACAGATATCTGGAAACGCGCTGTGGATGAACGCAGCGGTTACAGGTAGGATCGATGATTAAAAGGAGATGAAGGGATCATCTCCAACACAGAACCTCAGAGAACACCCAAGAAACATATAGATATCACAGGCGTGGTCTTTTCACTACTAATACCAGCTCATCTACTAATCAAAATATAAATAGGTCATAGCTAATCAGATTCAGATACAGAGCACATACATATACCTAGTGTAGTTATTGAAATAATAAGTCTCTAATATTGTGAATACATGGTAAATTTTCTGAACATTATTCAATACTTTCACAAGCAAATCACAACTTGACGAAATGTTTCTAATTTAATTCTTAGATGACAACATATTGAATTATTTGTCAGTAGACATTCAGAGAGGTTCTTGTTTCAGTCTAGATAAACGAAATAAATCACTCGATCAAATCACTCTCGATCTAGTAATCAGATACAAAGCCGATTGCGTTCGAAAATGTAATTACCAAGTTTTTTACATCAGATATATCAGTAATTAATGGACTAAGTGTAACAGAGTCTTGCATGTATCTTAGTCATGTTCATAAATGTGCAAATATTTCAGAAGTTAAGAAAATAAATATCTCTCGATTTGTTTTTTTTCTGTGAACAGAAGCTTCATTCGTGCTGTTGCTATTTACACGCAGTCTGTAATACACTCTTTAACTTATATCATATACTTGTAAAAATATCGCATTCATTTTGCCATTTGAATATTAGGGAACGCATTGAAATAAAAGAAGTTGGACACTCTTTTCTACACACATTCTAGTGACGCTAACTTTGTGAGATCCATTAAAAGCAAATGCATTGCGATTTCACGAAGGCATTAATTACTGTAATTTCTCTTTTCTATCTACGCTAAACTTGTTACAACGCCTAATTTAAATAATGAAATACTTATGTAATATCAATAAGGCTGTCTCCTATAAAAATATAAAATTACAATGTAATTTACTGTGAAATGTTATCTACTAAGCCGTTTTCCTGATTCTAAAACCATCGAAAAAGTTTGATTAGAGAAGATTCTTCCCGCAGAAACCCATAGTGAGCAATATGTAATATGTAATGATCTAAGAGAATTTTCCGTAACTCAAGACGCTAACAAATTATTCATCATTATTATCTGTACTCAATGGCTTACTTTCAAATACGCACAATTGGAAATTCTTCACTTTAATATAACTCACACTTCACATAGCATCAGAGGCTGATTATCCGTAAGGCAAGCTAGGCACGTGCCTAGGGGCGCGTAATTACAAGGGGCGCGCGAGCTCAGAATTTTTTAATAAATAAAGAATATAACATATCGACGATTAAGAACTAAATGCTGATCTATAATCTAAGTCTCCTGTCGCCCCTCTTGATTTCTTCACAGTAATAACGACATATTTAATTGGCGCATTAGCGTAAGTACAAGGGTCTTGGTCTTAACGTCATATTTAATTCGCGCATTAGTGTAAGTACAAGGGTCTTGGTCTACTAAAGTCTAGGGTTTGATGATACAACGTCATCGTAATTGCAAAAACAACTAGTTAAAATTTATAGTATTATGATGGCCATTTATAGCCGGTACAGGGGCGCCGATAAAGTGATTGCCTAGGGCGCTCTGGACCTTTAATCCGCCACTGCATAACATAACTCTTCACATAGCTCGTAGTAGAGTCTGTTATGAGCCTGCACGGGTAAGTACCAACGACCCGCCTATTTCTGCCACGAAGCAGTAATGCATTTCGCTTTGAAAGGCGGGACTGTTTTTGTACTATGTAACTGAGACTTAGAACTCATATCTCAAGTTTGATGACGTACATTTACGTTGTTTTCGTCTATGGGGTCCGTTATTCTGTTAACACCAAATGAGGATGAGTCGTGACCTCTAAGGAATAAATGAAAAATCTGTTTTCGTTGAGCTATGAACGTGACCAACCAGATGTTGAATTTAAAATTAGAAATCAGGACTTATTTAAATCCTAACAAAATACAGACACACAACAGATAATTAATACAAATTCAACGTTTATTAATTTCTTAGTTTTCATGTCCACTATAACAAAAACACAAAATATTGCACTTCAAGTACGTTAAGAACATAACAAAATCACATAATAAATAATGAGAAATAAAGCTTTTTGATTTCACTTTTCAGCGAGTCTTTAAAAATAATACATTTTTCCTTTAAACGTTTTGGTAAAATACCGATGCTTAAACACTTTTATCCTCTACTAGCATTTTGCAATCATATTTGCCTTAAAATTAAACTTAACTCTATATCATACAATGAACCTTACTACTAAAATGTACACTGTTCTAATTTTATTTACACCCTATGATGACTTCTTCATTTCTTTGCGTTGATTTTGTTTCCTCGTCATTATACTTTCTCTTTTATTTTCCGGTCTTGTCATTCTTTTCGGGTAAGAGTGATAATTTCTGGGATAAGAAGGAGGCTTTTGTTTACCAACGGGCGGTATATAGTGGGCTGGTACAGTATATTCGACTTCGGAACTATCTTCTTGATTTTGAGATGTATGCATCGATTGTGAATTTACGTATGAAACCTTCTCAGCTGTGGCAGGGTTCCTTAGGAAAGTTTGGGGTACCATTACCCTATACGGCGACTGGTATTTATAAGAGTAAGGCATCGGAGTTACGTAACTCACTGTTTGAACAGGTCCTCCTGCGGTTGTTTGTTTTGATTTGTACGATAGTGGAAGGACAGTGGCAACCGTGTGGTCCTTACTAGGGTAGTTTTCTGTTAATACTAAATCATTAGAATTTTCATTCGATTGCTGTCGATAAATATATTCCTGTGATGATTCTAAATTTGGCTGCGAATAAAGTTGTCGTTGAGGTTCTTGATTGAGGTCTTCTTCTGACGGATAAACAACAACATTTTCCTTTGGTAAGGTCTGCTCTTCACGGTAAGTTGGTGAACTTGTTTCCGGAAGTCCGTACACTGGACTAACGCTATTACTAACAGATGCAGTTACTGCGTGAGCAGCATAGTCAGGTGAAGCAGTCTGTGTTTCATATTGATTCTCAATATTTTTTTCTGGCTGTCTGTATTCATAGGTAACCGATACAGATTCCGGATTGTTTACATGAGATTGCTCATCATACTGCACTTCGGCTGATGTATCCTGTGCATTATAAGTTTGAGACAAAGTTTGTTCGTTTTCTGTGACATGAGCGGGTGCCTCTTGAACTTGCTGCTGATACTGAGGCTGTACGTAGTAAGTTTGTGTTGGTGCACGAGATTGAGGAACATATTTATATCTGTATTCGTATCTTGGTTGATGGACAGGTTGCC
Source organism: Bombyx mandarina (assembly GCF_030267445.1). Lineage (NCBI taxonomy): Eukaryota > Metazoa > Arthropoda > Insecta > Lepidoptera > Bombycidae > Bombyx > Bombyx mandarina. The sequence goes on along the minus strand of NC_143224.1, from coordinate 5,577,535 downwards.
TGTAATGGGAGTGACCTTGTGGGTAATATTGTTGCTTAACGTAACTTGACGGATATCGAGCCATGACAGGCTTAACAGCCGAATACTGAACGCCTGAATGATCAGAATGCGTGTATGAAGGTTGAACGTAAGGTACCGCATACTGATTTGGTTCATGCACAGGTGCCCCTGTTAAGGCCTCGGAAGCTTTCAAAGCCAGTGACTCCTGATAAGTCATGACTTGTGGTGCGAACGAATAGCCTATTTTCTTGAAATATTCATTAACTAATTCTTGTAAATTAACGTTGTTCAAGTAACGTGAAAACGGGTAGTTGTCAGGTAAATTCGCAAAGAGCTCAGCAGTAGGATTTTTTAGCGACGAACTAGGAATCCTCAAAACTAGAACAGGTACAACTCCTTGTTCCTTTGTCGAGCCCTGTAAGCTGTGGATATGATCGGTAGTTAGTCCAGCCCCTTGGAATTCCGGTCGTTTTAAAAGCTGTGAAGGCTCAACTAAATAATTGGACATAACCGAGGGGAATTGTCCACTCAATCCTGAAAAACTCTGTCCGTTGTATGTAGTGTATAAAGTAGATGGAGTCGACACTGGCGATGATACATGAGAATATCCTCCTTGAACAAACGATGGCGGTGGCGAAACCAAGCCTTTGATATTGTCATAACTGTTACTTTGTACCGAAGAGCCTTGGTGTTCAACATTTTCTTCTTTCACAGGAACTAACTCGAATGCCTGAGATGGTTGTATCTCAACTTTAGTTGCAACTGTTGTATATCTACCACCAGCATTCGTATGGTGGGTATAATGATGAGTTGTAGGAACGATGTCATCTTGCGAGTATGGATATATCATGAATCTTCCTTTTTCTTGAACGGGCTTTCCGAAGTATGAATAAGTATAGCCATTGTTTGTTCTGTATCCGTAACCCAAATTTGCATCTATTGTTCTTTTACCCTTTGATTTTGAGTCTGTATCATTAACTATTTCTATAGCTATAACAGCAGGGAAAGGTGTAGGTGTTTTGGAATTTGATTCGTCATTCTTATTATTTTTATCTTCATCAGGCTTTACACCAAATTTAGCTTCAACTTCTCTTAAAAATTTCTTTTCATCGTCTGTTAATGTTGAATTACTCACTTTGTCTTTATCTTTGACATCTACTTTGTATTTCTTCGGTTCTGGACCAGCAAAGGTTGTTGCTAATATCGCGCAGCATAATATCTGGAAATAACAAAAAATCTATTAACAAAACTAATAAATGTGTGAAAACTTACATAAATGTAAAAATACTATTGAACACCGAATAATCAAAACTTTAAGCAGCCATGAAAAATGGTCATTTATACTGTTTTAAGATAACTGATGCTACAGTATTGTTTTTATTATCGGTGTAGTCTTCAATATTGTCTAAATTTCTTGTTACAATGATACATCTTAACGCAATTTCATTCATACAGTCGCATGCTAGGCGTTTGCTTTTCAAATCACAATTCTGCGTATTCGGCAATTGAACGCATTGTGACATTTCTGTGTGTTTTATGAAACACAACACTATAACAAAGAAACTATGATTATGAGCACATAACGTAATTATAAATTATTTTTTAAGAAGTGCGTTGGAAATGAAATAAAAGTATCGACTGATTTTTTTACTAAATGGAATCAAGAACCTTGTTCACCACCAAGGTACGCATTAAAAAAAAACAGACATTAACAAAATAAAATGAGAATTTCATCAGTACAGTTGAGGTCAATTGAAAATGGATTATTAAAGTTTACTGAAAAACTACCGGTCAGATCTTGATAAAATTTAAATTGGAAAATGAGAAACATTAGCTTTCAAATAATCATCAAAATCGATTCACCTAGAAAAAAGTGCTGAATTAAAAAAAAAAAAAAAAAGAACCTTTTCTTTTTATGTCGGCTAACAGAAGAAACTGCATAACTTTTATCTACTTAAATTAATTAGCTATATTTCCAAAATAAAAGTAACTGTGTTATTTGGAAAAAACTATGCCTCAAAAACTCATTCCTAACCTGAAAATATTTACGTGATATCTAGATATCTAGATATAACAATTTTCTCGACAAGCACATATACGACATGACACGAGAGACAGACGCGAGACTCGTTCCTTCGACCGCTTTCCACGACCCCAACGTAACTACGGGTTAGCTTAATTGAGTTACTGTCTAGGAAGGTCTTAAGCATTTTCAACTTCGCACACTAATAATAGCTATTTCGTGGAATAAGTATATACGTAGCTACACAAAAACCGTGCAACTGACACCCGACAGTGGTATTGATTAAATTTATGTCGTATTTACTTGTTTTTAAGACGCATATTTGTACATTATTTATGTACATATAAGTAAGGATGGCGACTGTTGTCTTTGATTAGTATCTAGGCATTACATTAATTTGTTCTTCCCATTTTTTTCATTGGTTCTTTGCGTCAATATAATACATACCTATAATAAGTACAAGTTGAGAAAAACTCATATGTTATTTTCTGCCAAAACTAAAACCAATACCTATATATGCATATAATGAAATATTGAATGATGGTTGCTAGCACTGATGTTTCAAACGGCAATCAAATATTTTAATTCAACGAATAATAAAATCAATACTTTTACGCTACGACAGTGCTAATCAAACAAGTTAAAATTATTCACATATTGACATCTTGCCTTTGACGTAACAACTTGCACGTTCGCCGAGGTCAGAAAGCACGCGCTATACTTCATATATATGTAACCATTTATACATGAATTCCCGAGATGAAAGTATCGGAATTAACTGCTTGAGGTAAGCGTATAAATAAACAAAAGTGAAAGTAAAGCCGATTCCAACTTAAAGATGCACCAGTGAGTATCACTGCATTTCCTATTGACCATAATAATTGGAATAAGACGTAAATTGTAATTCAATTCATAGAATCACAGAGCGGACATTTTATTTCCATCCATACAATTTTTACTCGATAAATTCAGTTATATCGCGTTTGCTTATTCGTATATTTGTTCACAAGCAACCCCTTGTTAACTATTAAATTTGGTTTTATTAAATCTATGTTTAATTGTTGACGAACTACCTACTCGTTTCTACACCTTTACAAATAGAGAAGATTCAAAAATAAAAACAAACAATTTTTGTTTTAAACTCGAATATAACTTACGGATATTTCTTTTAATAATTTTTTGAAAAAAATATTGCTTTAGCGATTTCTATAAAACATAGATTCAGTGTCATTACCTGTTATACTAATACTATTTAAGCGTGTGTATAATTCACGGGATCATTCTAGGAACAATGAGGCCATTTTAGTGAAGTTTAGTGAAGAAGAAAAAGTTAGTCGTCGAGTTTAAAACAATAATTGTTTTAAACTCGACGACTAACTTTTTCTAAATTGACAACTTACGTAACCCTCTCTGATGCGTTCCCAACATACATAACATCTATTTTCTGTTGATTCTATTTTTAAAAGAACCATAACTACGGGCAATCGCTTTAATGACGATATGCGTAATCTCAGTGAATCGTATGTAGGCTTGTTGCACGTGCTATGACGGGTCATTATTACGAACGCAATCTTTTCGCGGCTAAACACATTGCGTGTTTTGTAATAAGGAACTAAGCCATAGATTATACAATAATATACAAGAAAATAAACAATACTATCTAAATCTTTCTGGCACACCTGCTAAATGTCGTGAACTATATCTTGCACTAAAATGGCCTCATTGTTCCTAGAATGATCCCGTGAATTATACACACGCTTAAATAGTATTAGTATAACAGGTAATGACACTGAATCTATGTTTTATAGAAATCGCTAAAGCAATATTTTTTTCAAAAAATTATTAAAAGAAATATCCGTAAGTTATGCGTATAAATAATCTACAATACATTAAAAAAACTTATAATATGATATAAAATGCAATAATTATTTTGAAAATGACTCTGATCTCATTTGGTAATGCAGCCCACAATCAATAAAAGATCATTTCTAGACATTTAGCAAACAGTATAGCAATATACCTACTGAGCAGTTTATTTTTCATTTCGTTCATTTTCTTCTCTTATGTAACCTAATCTAACCTAACAAAAGGTTCATGCGTATTTTTGATGATACAGATCGCACATCTGGACATATGCTTTAATTTTTTGTGAATATTACCTTGCGTCACCTATCTCCATATTTAACCTGGTTAGCTTCAAAACAATCTTGGTCCATTTGCGTCAAATTAGCAATTGAAGTAAACTATCGCCACCGCAACGAACGCGTTATGGTATGCCTTGTGTTGCTTAACAGACACAGATCGTAAAGATATTGAACCGCATAGTCACTTTTTTTTTTAATTTTTTTGTTATTGTTTACGTGGGTGGACGAGCTTACAGCCCACCTGATGTTAAGTGGTTACTGGAGCCCATAGATATCTACAACGTAAATGCGCCACCCACCTTGAGACATAAGTTCTAAGGTCTCAGGTATAGTTACAACGGCTGCCCAACCTTCAAACCGAAACGCATTACTGCTTCACGCCAGAAATAGGCAGGGTGGTGGTACCCACCCGCGCGCACTCACAAGAGATCCTACCACCAGTAAATGATTAACAGAAATAAAAATATTTGTAAAAAAAACATCCTTTACTTTCAGTTTCACTAAGCGGCAATTTCGTAGGTAAATACCTAATAGTGTAAATAGATTGGGTTTTAGTCTATGATTTAGTTCAAGAAATAAAACAACTTTCATAAACCCTGTCAAGCTCGAAGGAATAATAATTTTTCGAAAGACACGAGCAAGCTGCTGAAATTTCAATTCATAGATTAAAAAAAAACACTGATCAAATTATTACTAGATTATTATATCATCGTGCGATTTTAATTAGCTTCCGTTTAAATATATATTAGACGGATATTACACTAAGCATGCACAGCTTACGTAACAAACAGTAAGTTAAATTAGCAGAACGTAATCGCATTTTGAATCATAAAATGAATGACATTAGGTACCAAAATGATTGTCCATTTCAATGATTTTGATGTTTTGAATTTAATTGTGGTGTGACTTTTGCCATGGAAAACAGAGAGAGAGAGAGAGAGAGAGAGAGAGAGTATACTAAATTATACACACAATCTTCCAGACCACGAGTAGGTGGACAAGAATCACTTTAGGAAACAAATTACGCGCGGTGTACCTATCGATTCAAGGAATAAATACATATACACACATATATTATATTATTATGTAAATATACAAATTTATTTTTTTCGGAATGCAGACATGCGTTTTGGAGGGTGGAGCAGCCGTTGTAACTTTACTGAGACCTTAGAACTCATATCTCAAGGTAGGTGGCGGCATTTACGTTGTAGATGTCTATGGGCTCCAGTAACCACTTAACACCAGGTGGGCTGTGAGCTTGTCCACACATCTAAGCGATAAAAAATAAATTACCTCTTAAATATCATAGTTCTGGCTTATTTATTGCATTAGAATGTAAATACCGCCACCATGTACCAGGTGTACCATGCGGAATGCATTAGGTACTGCTTCGCGACAGAAACTGGCAGGGTGGTGTTAACTATCTGTGCAGGTTTAGAATACGTCCTGCCATCAGTATTTTTTTTAAAACGTCGATTGCTTGTTTGTTTGATGTAATTATATACCATTCATCCGACAAAGTCTCGATGATGTCAATTAAACTTTGATGAATGCCATTAGCTTAATACTTAAGGCCTCTTTTTACTTAAGGCTTCAGCTTAATACCATCAAAGTTGCGCGCGCAACTTTTCAACAAATTAAGTATGTAGCGACTTTATACAGGTAAAGCATTTAATAAATCTGAATTTAATTTCATTATTTTGAAATATTCAGAACTTTAATTCCTTTTTATACATTCCAACACACGTCTCGGTGTTAGTGGTTCGAAATAATCGGTTCCCTCTATCGATGTAGTGTATGTAACATTAGTAAAACTTATTAGATACAATGTAATCACATTTTACAAATTAATCACTCGCTTAATTAATCAACATTAAAATTACTAATGTGAAATGAGAAAGTATTCATGTTTCATAACGATTTATGAATATTGTAATAAAGTTATTATATAAATATAAAACGCGCGCGGCTTAATTTACCCCTAGAACGTATTACACTATTGAAATATATATATTTTTACAAATGTAGCTATTTAAATAAACAAACACTATATTAGCGTAAGATTTTCAACAGTAAAACCTTGAGAAATATACCGCAAGCTGTTATGGGTATTGACCTATTAAACACAACAATAAAAGTTTAAAAAAAATATTTTATGGTTTTTTTACGAGTTTAATAATATCATGTTACTTCATTCGCGTTGAATACTTTATGGTTTTCATGGTCACGGACGATTGATCGTCCGACTTTAACTATAGTCTATAGTCTACGACTCGCGGAACCCGATGAAAATATTACAACAGAAAAAAGTGAAGTTACGATTTTAACATTTATCTATATACCATACACGTGCCAATGGCCTTGGTCGAGACGAGGCCACTTTCATTATCTGCGGGCGTCTAAATTCAAATTCGTATAATATGATTCTAAAATAGTTTAGAAATTTTGTGGTGGACTGTCTTTTTTTTTAACACCTAGACTAGCTGACCCGGCATACTTCGTAGTGCCTCAATCGATAAACAAAAGACCTAAACTTTTGTATAAAATAAACGTAAAACAAACAAAAATTGTTATTTTTTATTTAATTCCGAGCATTCTCATATTTATCTACCTTTTAAACCTTCTCTAGACCACAAATAATTCAAGACCAAAATTAGCCAAATCGGTCCAGCCGTTCTCGAGTTTTAGCGAGACTAACGAACAGCAATTCATTTTTATATATATAGATATAGATAGGCGAACGAGCGGACGGCCCACCTGCTTTTATGCGTTCATCGGATCCCGCCACGCACCACGAGACGTGTGATCGAAGATTCAATGGTATTTTATAACGGCTATTCCACCTTTCAAAGGTTTCACGGCAGGATCATGTTACCCGCTTGTGTGGGTTTATTATACATCCTATCATCGTTAAATCCCTATTGGCAGTATCAGTACCCTGGTTTAATACCCGGAGAATGCTACTGCTCAATCTGTGAATCCCTTTTAATTTAACCTTAATTAGCCACCTTTTAATTTATACACAGGAATATTTAGCTGATGCTCTTCTAGACCGAAACATCCTTACTATTAAAGAACAATAACCTGACAGAAAAGATCCTAAATGATAAGAGGTTATTGCTTTTACTGACGGATAATAAGGATCTTTAGCCACCTTTTAATTTATCCACAGGAATATTTAGCTGATGCTCTTTTAGGCCAAAACCTCATTATCAAAGAACAATTGCCTGACACAAAAGATCCTAAATGATAAGAGGGTATTACTTTTACTGACGGATAATAAGGATCTAGTGATAGAAATTCAAGGTGGCTGAAATCGCACAGATACTAACTATTTTCATTAAAACTGACCTATTTTTGTCAGTGCTAGTACAATGCATGTTTTTAAAATAATTCAATAAGTTAAAATATCTTGCACATAAAAGGGCTAATTTCGGTGCTTCTAGTATCCAGTGTGCAACTAAACTTATCAACGATCTAATTTGCAAACTTAAAATTGAACTAGTCATATAATCCATTAATTGCGCGTTTGGGATGGTATGGAAATGTGATGAGACGAAATGAAAATGAGGTTGGTAAGAAAATGTTAACTATGAATGTGGAAGGATATAGAGGAAGAGGTAGACCTAAGAAGAAATGGATGGATTGCGTGAAAGACGATATGGGTAAGAGGGCAGTGAACGAAGAAATGGTATATGATAGAAGAGTATGGAAGGAGAAAACATGTTACGCCGACCCCAGGTAACTGGGAGAAAGGCAGGATAGTGATGAATGATGATGGTATAATCCATTAAGCTTCTTCATATATTTCCGGTTCGTTCCAGAAAATTCTCATGGATACATAATATAGTATAAATATTCACGGAAAACGATATTTCTTTTACACAATCCTAACATGCTTTTGGCCCCTCAAATATGTTTTGACGTATGGCATCAAGCCAAGAGTATAACTGTTATTTCAATGTAATTAAGATTTTGGATCTTATGCCTACTCAAATTTGACAGCGGTGCTCACACTGTTGTGTTTACTAGCTTTGGTATATGCGCTAAATTTCAAAAGTAATAAACCGTGTCTAATCCATGCTTCAATCTAAAATGTTTAGATATAAATACTTTAAGCTGTTTAATTGTAATCGTAAAAAAAAGTAGAAAGCCGATATAAAAGTCTCCCAAATTTATAATACATATTTGGTAGAAACTAACATACCTTTGTCAAGTTCTCGGTCGATATTTATAACAAAACTCTAATTAATTCAAAAGTCAAAGTCAAATTTGGCAATCTTGATACATAATCTTGTTGTGTTACGGTCGAAATGTCCAAATGTCGTTTTTCTAGATTCCGTAGTGCAGAGAGATAGATTCTTAAGAATTTTAAAAATAGAATGTAAAAAGTTACCAATAGTTCCAAATAATATCAACTTGTTATGAAATATTTACTAATAAACTGATAATTTAAAATATAAAATATACATGAATATAAAATAATTTTAATATATTTACCGTTGTAAATAACCGCATCTTGCACGCGTCACGTCACTGGCCGGCACTTTCTGTCAACAAGAAAACAATCGATAAACTAGTTATATACGAGCACAGCACTAGTACGTCACAACACTGACATCGAGCACACGAACCTGTATGCTTACACCGGTGAGTCAAAGCGGGTATGTGCAAATGAATCTGCGAATCACTATGTTACCTTCTTTTATACCACGGAAATGTTCTCACAAGATGCGCAGTGAGGCTTCGCTTGACCGAAGCTGTTGGTACGGACGGAGTGCGCGGCCATGCACCCTGAGCGACTAAGCTGACTGCGCGCTTTCACTGCGTTTCATTATCGACTATCGATATATTTTTTATCGTCACTTTGCAAATACTTTCACGGAATGCATCAGATTTTAACATGGACTTGAACGGCGGTTCGAATTTCTTTCAATTTCACGCTCTTTTCAATTAGGCGCTTGACCGGAAGAACTGCAGCCAAGGGCACGCTCTGTTTTGTCTAAAACCAGTGCCTTGTCAAACATTTTATTGACTATTCCGATTGTCAGACTTGTGATTCTAAAATGTATACAATGTTTGTATAAAGCAACGTACCATTTTTTATTACAAATATTTAACGAAGACATAGACGCGCTATCAAATCATTTGGACTTAATGATTATTGGGAAAAAACAAAAAACTACACGTTGCTTAGTAATTATTACATCATTTTAACTTGTAATTAAATTAGATGACAAATGAAGGGTTGTAAAATTTTTATGCTCTTAAAAAAATATCCTGAAGTGGAATTATTTACCGAATGGTCTATGAAAATAATAACGCCCAACCATAGATAGATAAATATTGGTAGTATATTGCGCTCTATAGCAAAGGCTCACTTAAGCTTCTTCGTAAAACAATAATTTGTGTAATAAAAACAAAACCCGCAAAATTATAATTTGCGTAATCACTGGTGGTAGGACCTTTTTGTGAGTCCGCACGGGTAGGTACCACCACCCTGCCTATTTCTGCCGTGAAGCAGTAATGTGTTTCGGTTTGAAGGGTGGAGCAGTCGTTGTAGCTATACTGACACCTTAGAACTTATATCTCATGGTGGGTGGCGCATTTACGTTGTAGATGTCTATGGGTTCTGGTAACCAATGAACACCAGGTGGGCATTGAGCTCATCCACCCATATAAGCAAAAAAAAAATTATGGTAAGTGGCAAAAATTATCCTTTAGATTAATTGTTGATGAATGCAACGTTTCCAGTAGCAAGGTGGAATTTGGCTACGGTAGTGAAAGGGTACTCTCAAGATTCCAGTAACCACATTCGATCAGGTAACACATTAACTTAATGCAAAAAACATAAAATTTTATGGATTCAGTTTTTAACTAAGACAACCAGGTGGACTGTGAGCTCGTCCATACATTTAAGCAATAAAAAATTAATTAATAAAAAAACTTCATTATGAACTTTGTTACTTTGAACTAAAACTCAAAGCGATCCTTCGAGGGCGTACACAATATATTTTTTAGTATCCTGAAATTTGTTTACCATTATTAAACTATCTTATACATTTGTATTTGCTTACTAATTACGAACGAATATATTTAAGTATCGGGCAAAAATTAATTAAAAAAATAAAGGAATTTTTTACCAGCCTCGAACTTGGCTGAATATCAGATAAAAAAGCTCAAAAGAAGATCATGTTTAGATCACTTAAAAAGGTGTCCTTAAAATTTACCGATTTGAATGTGTTAAAAACGTGATTAATTTTTTTAGAATGTTTGCATTTAGAATGGTCATTTAAAATAGTCGCACCATTGTTTAGAGCATGCCCAACATGTCTTGAGACTGATGGCGCTTTCGATCTATTTACATACATACATCAAGCTAACAAGTAAGACTTTCAACGGAATAATTTTGGTACAAAGCACAATTAAATTACATAATCCGCGAACGTATGCAGAGCTATAAGGCGCGCAACTAAGCTGTCGCTGTTTGTCAAGCTATTCGAGCTCTGTCAGAGAGATAGGAAAAGCTGTGGCTACTAATAAGTAATACTTTAAATAATTAATTTCGGAGCATCTTTTCACAACAAAGGTGCATTCTGTCGTACCTATCTGTATTCCCTTTAAATAACGACGACTGTAGAGCTACCAGTCGATCTGACAGTTAGTGGCCAGCTTTACTTACGCTCTCAGGCTACTTAGAGTCAAAAGGGCTTATCTTTTAATATACCTTGATGGAAATCGAAGCATACGGTTCATTCGTTTTGCACTACCAATCCCTAGACACAATTTTTTTTTATTCATTAAGTTGACTTATTATTTAATTTATTGGATAGAAAGGCTTTATTGGATACCACGCCTTCTCGAGTGCGGCGAGGTTATAAATTGGCAGTCGAAACCATATCGATGGTCGAAACACACGCATGTTCTCGTTAAATTAAGTTTCATACCCGATCCTGTGGACCGAATGGTAAACAGTTGACGTCTCCCTAAACACGTCATTACGGATTCTCCCGATTCATTAACGGTGCTTTTAGGTACCTCAAGCATCGGCCAACGTCCTCGAAGAACCCGTCGCTTGCGACGAAGAGCTCGACGAGTAAATCAACCCATAGACACAGGCCACTGAGTTTCTCGCCGGATCTTTCCAGTGGGTCGCGTTTCCGATCCGGTAGTATAGATTCTGCGAATCACTGCTCTTTGCTAGGGCCAGTGTTAGCAACACTTCCGGTTTGAGCCCCGTGAGCTCACCTACTTGCCCGGTTACGCTGACATAGCCTTTGAAGGCTATCAGCTTAGGTAGGGGAAAAAAAAGTTAAATTACATTGCTCGTTAGTCGAGCGCTCGATGCCCCATTGGGACAAAATCTGAACAGGTTAAAAGAAATGAGATCGCGTATTTTTTAATAACAGATCTTTTTGATTCACCTTACGCAAGCAACCAAAAAAGTTTATAGCATTTAAATTTGCATACACGCAACATATAATGTACACCAATTTAGTGAACCACAACTGAAGATTACATCAGTCAACATTTCCTGATAACATTCGTGAATTAATATTGCCTATTGTTAGAAGTTTTGTTTTTTGAAGACTTTCGTATGTAAATTTAGGAATCAGAGCGAGGAATACACGTTTCCGCAACATACATACAATCGTTTGAATCGTATCGTAATTCGTAATATATAGCGCTTCGTTTTTCGCAGCAATGGACGATGCGCCAAACAAAGGTCATTAATCCTTTCATAGTTTTTTTTCCTACATAATCGTTGGTAGCCTAATCCAACTACTCATAGACCGGTACGTTGTGTAGTATTCAAGATGCGTTCGTATGAAATATATATAATACATACATATGTATATATAATATATACATATGTATGTATTATATACAACCAGAAGTTCACTGTACAAATATGCTCACTTCCACGGGCAGTGTTTTTGGAATGAAGTTCCTTATGGGACGATGCGGACGGGTACCCTAACCGAGAAAAAACGTCCGTAACGTAAGATTTTTATTAGTAATGCACACAGTATACAGCTTAACTTTGTAACAACGTACAAAAAATAACATATTTTTTTATTATATATTTTTATAAATCATTGTGAATAAAATAAAGTTGATAACTTTGTAAAGTAGTTTTTTTTTTTATGAATAAAAAATCATAATAAAAAATGTATACCCGAATAATTATTTTCTTTATACCTCGAATAGAACTTAAATTTAATATTTTGATAATAAGGAACTTCTATCCTATCCGGTGTCCCACGACACCTCTTTTTATTTATTTTTATGGCCGTATAGGCAGAAGAGCATACGGCCCACCTGATGATGAGTGGTTACCGTCGCTCATGGACATCAGCAATGCCAGGGGCAGAGCCACGCCACTGCCTACCGCTTATAGCCGCTTTCAGACTACGCTATAGTATATAGCTCATAGCGCTACAATATCGGACACCATACATTTTTATGGCCACGTTCATACTGTACTGTACTATACTTAGTCTGGCCATAAATACTGTTACAATTAAAAATAAACAAAATATTACATTTGAATTTGGAATCTGTCATTTTTATATGATAGCTCATTGAGTTTTCTCATTTTGGCGCCAATACATTGTACAATATTTTGCGATATTAAAATGGAGTGGGGTGATAAAGAGAACCGAATCGCTGTGATTGCATTACACAAAGTAGGTATGGAGCCAAATGCAATTTTTAAAACTCTCCATACGCTTGGTATTAGTAAAATGTTTGGGTACCGGGCTATTAATAGGTGCAATGAGACCTCTGTTTGTGACAGAAACAGATCTGGCCGTCCACGTAGTGTTCGTACGAAAAAGGTGGTCCAAGCAGTAAGGAAAAGAATTCGAAGAAATCCTGTCCGAGAGCAAAAGATTTTATCTCGGGAGATGAAGATAGCACCTAGAACCATGTTGCGTATTTTAAAAGATGACTTAGGACTTGCAGCCTATAAGAGACGTACTGGTTATTTCTTAACTGTTAATTTAAAAGAGAATAGGGTGGTAAAATCGAAACAACTACTGAAGCGGTACGCAAAGGGAGGTCATAGAATTTTTTTGTTTACGGATGAGAATTTTTTTACAATTGAGCAACATTTTGACAAACGAAATGACCGTATTTATGCTCAAAGCTCTAGGGAAGCTTCCCAATTAATCGACAGAGTGCAACGTGGGCACTATCCGACTTCAGTGATGGTTTGGTGGGGTATTAGCTATGAAGGAGTGACTGAGCCATACTTTTGTGAAAAAGGTATCAAAACATCGGCACAAGTTTATCAAGATACCATTCTTGAGAAGGTAGTGAAGTCCCTTAACAACACCATGTTCAATAATCAAGAATGGTCCTTCCAGCAAGACTCGGCGCCAGGTCATAAATCTCGGTCTACGTAGTCTTGGTTGGAAACGAACGTTTCGGACTTCATCAGAGCTGAAGACTGGCCGTCGTCTAGTCCTGATCTTAATCCGCTGAATTATGATTTATGGTCAGTTTTAGAGAGTACGGCTTGCTCTAAACGCCATGATAATTTGGAGTCCCTAAAACAATCCGTACGATTGGCAGTGAAAATTTTTCCCATGGAAAGAGTGCGTGCTTCTATTGATAACTGGCCCCAACGTTTAAAGGACTGTATTCCAACCAATGAAGACCACTTCGAATAAGCTTTTTATACTTTAAATTGTTTTATATTATGTATTAAACTAACACACTATAAAAGTAATAAATGTTATTTGCAATAGAATTTTTTTTCCTTTGTCTCAGTATTTATGGCAAGACTAGGTACCTATATTATTGGCTATGATATAGGTGGCTATAGTTGTGTGAAGGAACTCATAGCCCACGTGATGTAAAATGGCTACCAGAGCCCATATATCTTACAACGTAAATCCCACTACCCACCTTGATACACAAGTTGAAGTCTCAATGTTATTATTTAATGACTGTCACACCGTCAAACCGAAACGCATGCATGAAAAAAAGCGCCTACAACGTCACTTTATAATATTCGAGGTAATTAATTAATATTAAACAATTCTAAATTCATAAATGTCGCTACATCCGCGTAAGCGCCTCACATTTCAATATTCGTCATTGAATATTATAAATACATTAAATGATTAGCTAATCAAAGAAACCTATACATACCTACATGCGTGATTAGAAAATTAATACTAAGTAGTAATTTTAATTAATTTCAAAAATATTGTGATATTACTTAATCAACTTTTATCCTTCAGATAACGAAACACTATAGCAACGACAAAAACTATAATATATAATAATAAATAACAAGAAATCCGACTTTAAACGAGGATTTCGTGTATTATTTGAACCATATACACATTTATATACGTTTAAATAAATATATATACAAATATACTAGTTACATCAGAACAAAGAGCAAACAAATCTGTTCATCACACGAATATTTGCCCGTAATTTGAGAATCGAACCCACGACCCGCATCCCAACAGTCAATAACACAAATTCACTATTCCATTTCTAATTACTTCTTAAGTGTAATTTATTATAATTACTGTTATAAAATCTCCAATTACAAGCATTGTAATGTATAATGACTTAAACATCAAAACAACGCATTATTTCCTTCTTTTCCGCTTTACATACACACAAATTGCGTTACGTGGTTTTACTTCATCACGCTTACACTTACCAACGTCCGCAACTGTTTCGAATCATATTGTATTTACGTCATGACTTACTATCACACGTTCATACGATTTTATGTGATAATTTCTAGTGAAAACATACATATTAAAATTTGGTTGTGTCAGGGAACCCCATACCTGGAATCTAGACTGAAATAAAACAATAATACAAAATTTTAACGAAAAGGCAAACCCACTTCAGCAATGTGAAATGAGAATATCATCACTATTGTCGTGGTCAATTAAATATGATTTTTTTTTATTGCTTAGATGGGTGGGCGAGCTCACAGCCCACCTGGTGTTAAGTGGTTACTGGAGCCCATAGACATCCACAACGTAAATGCGCCACCCACCTTGAGATATCAGTTCTAAGGTCTCACTATAGTTACAGCGGCTGCCCCACCCTTCAAACCGAAACGCATTACTGCTTCACGGCAGAAATAGGCAGGGTGGTGGTACCTACCCGTGCGGACTCACGAGAGGTCCTACAATGCATTATTAAGGATAACTCAAAAACGATTGGCGACTTGATAAAATATAAATGGGACCACATGAGAAGTACCAATTCAAATAAAAAATATTCATAGAAAATTCAAATCGAATAGATAAACTGCTTCCTTTTTTGAAGTCATTTAAAACATTGATAGTAATAAAAATATTGATGATCTAAATTTTTGTAATCTTACTAATATAATACTTTAATTTTTAAATGATTTGACTTTTAAAATGTTTATAAAACTATTGTGAGTAATCTGAGAATGGAAGTGAATGGGTTTAATGCTTTGTACACAATTATGAGAACGGAAACAACTAAACTTAGTCTCGTAAAATGGTAGTTTCAATGAAAAGAGAGTTTCATTGTAATAAGGAATTGCGTAACAGTAAATAATAATTTATAATTAAACAGTTAAAACAATTTGCAATTAAAATTAAGTTATAACATTTGAACCGGACGACAATGAGTCTTGTGAGTATTGAAATAAAAGACAATAATGTGACTAAGATTTGATTTATTACACTATATTTTTTTAACAATTCAAAGGTAACAAAAGTGAGCGGACTCGTTGTAGAGAGAGATAAGTATATAACCAACGCAAATCACTAAATTGTTTAATGATTTCACTTGCAAAATATGTTTAGAATCATGGTTATAGTGCACTAACATCAAACCGCGGACAGGTCTGGTTTTCGAAGACCCAATCTGCATTTTAAACAGATGCACAAAAGTTTCCTTTTTGAATGACACTTCAGTATTAGGTGAGCTTCAAAAGATCTAATTGTGAAATCTAAAAAATATAAATAATGAGAGTGGCAATCTATGCAATTGATATTTGATATCTAAAGTACATTTGGATTACAATATTTTTACGAAGTTAACTATCGTTATAAATTTTGGGAACCGTAAAATCATTTATTGTTTGTCAGCGTCAGTCAGTAGATTTTGATGGATGTCTTTTGTGCCTTTGACTTCGCTTTTTTTAGGAAGGAATGATTACTGGTAGCTCAAATGCGTTTCCAGTTTTACCAGGACGAGCACGGGCTCAATCAGGATTTGAATGTGTAGCTAGATGACTTATTTATAATTGTGACGATGCAATCAAGCTATAAGCTTTTGTCAGGGCTCAAATACGTCTACCTGACTCGTCAGTTACGTTCGAAAATGGTATGGACCTACTAAATTCGAACAGTAATACAAACGGCTTTATCATTCATTCAAGTAAGTTGTCCTAAGTACCACAAACAGATATTAAAATCTATAATACTAATAGAGTTCTTCATTGCATACCAAAAAAAAACCCGTTGTTCAATGCAGATTAATATAAAAAAGTGTAGGTAACAACCACGTGAATTAATATCTTTTTGGCATTTTGGCAGATCACTACATACCTAGTATAAAACAAAGTCGCTTTCTCTGTCCCTATATCCTTATGTATGCTTAAATCTTTAAAACTACGCAACGGATTTTGATGCGGCTTATTTTAATAGATAGAGTGATTGAAGAGGAAGGTTTATATGTATAACAGCATCCATTAAATAGTGAAGAAATTAATAATAAATTACAGTTTCCGAAGCGAAGCGAGGGCGGGTCGCTAGTAAATAATAGTTGCATATAATCAAAAAATCTGATTCGATTATGAAAAACAACATCGAACTTCAATAGATCAATTACAATAGAACCTATTTACCACACACGTAAGGTGTTAGTGTCCTACTTACGTCACGAGAACGTCTATCGAAACACGTAATTGATATATGATCTTCACGATCTTGTCAGATTGTTAGTCGCCTGTCGAAAGCCTATTTAAGTTACCTTTTTAACATTATGTCTGTTAAGGCGTTCGGCCTTAACGTGTATCGAATCAGACGATATTAAACGAGAATTTTGAATGCATTTAAAATTTTTATTTATTCTTTTTTCTTTTTCAACTAGTTATTGGGTGGTTACCTTAATCGATAAATAGGCGCAATTTAAATTCTACCGCCTTGAGATGTGATGTTGAAATACTACTTAATTGATTTATAATAAGGGCTTATCTCTTTGAAAACATTACTGCATCGCCCAAGAAAAGACAATTAAACTGTTATTCATTATTAATTACTGTATTTTAAGATCAAATACGAATATATGTAGGCAAATATATAATAGTATATGAGTACATAGAAAAAGGACATAGATTTATTCGAAATTTCAGAAAAAAATTAATTGAATTACTGCTTTGAAAAACTGTGTTTATTGAGACAGGACACATACTAGTGTTGCGCCATTTGAAATCGATTTAATATATTTTTTATTAATTCGAATTCATATGCATAATAAATACATTATCACATATGTATGTATGTATGCTTTCTTAATATGAATTGAAATCTAAATTAATTCTCATACTAGAACGCTTTCCTTTTATAAATCGGAGAAATGTAATTATTAATTTTAAATTTCAAATTAGCGAATCGTAGTTGAGTGTTTGAATTTGTATGCTGACTTATTAACACGAGTAATGATTATATAAGTCATACGTAAGTAACATTACACGAAGCACTAATTGCTAAAAATAAATTAATTAAATTGCCTGTCAAATTAGTAATGTGTTAAGCTTCACGTTCTATTCAAATATCAATTGTCGACTGTATTGCTCTAGAAGATGAATTTAAAGCAATCAAAAATTACTCATATAATATTAATATTGTTACTTTGAAAGATTCTCGAATTTCTTTTTGTTTTTGATAACGTCTTATAATTCGATGGAGCCGGCTGCACGCACGAAAAAACATGACTCATTGAGGCGTTCCATTGAAGGCTTGAAGTGCAAGCGAGAGCGCGCAACGAGCGACAAAGAGGCACAATCGGCCTCCGCACATCGCCACATCGGCACATCGACAACAATACATTTACATGTTTTCGTCAAGTATGAAGTTCAGTGAAAAGTGAATGTGGTGTCAATTGTCCATACAAAATATCTATCAAACAAATAAAATTAAAATTTTCTTTTGAAAAATGAAACCATTCCATTAGCATTTTCTTATGACGTTGTCACGTTCATCTATCGTCAGTAAATCGACTTTACAGACAACCGATTTTTTTGCTTAGATTTAGTATGAGGAGCTTACGGTCACCTGGTGACAGCTTGACACGTGAGTTCCAAAGTCTCAGTTTTTCCATTAGAACGGTTGCGGTACAAACTGAAACGCATTACTGGTTCACGGCAGAAATTGGCAGTATTATCCATACATTTATTTCTACGGGTCGTATATTATTTTAATGTTTGGAAATTCATGTTACGAAATAATTTGATAATACAGAATAACAGAATAATAATCTGTTATCTTTTTTTTATGATTGAAAGGTTACTGGTGGCCCGGAGGCCTTTCCAGCTTCACCAGGACAGCAATCTGTTATCTTGGAACCATGCCGTAAGCTTATACTGAGCTTTATTTTAAAGCGTTTTATTGATACTGGCGGTAGGACCTCTTGTAAGTTCGCACGGGTAGGTACCACCACCCCGCCTATTTCTGCCGTGAAGCAGTAATGCGTTTCGATTTGAAGGGCGGGGCAACCGTTGTAACTATACTGAGACCTTAGAACTCATATCTCAAAGTAGGCGGCAGAATTTACGTTGTAGATGTCATGGGCTGACGATACACGATATACCACGAACATAAGTAATAAAACAAAAAAAAGTATTGCGTTATTGACTTATGAGTCTCATCCTGGATTCTTAGAGTATTTTTGTTTTAAGCTTATCTTAGAAATGTTTCGATCCTCGATTACTGTACATTTACATCAATTATCATCACCCGTGATACAATCCTCTTGAATAGCTGGGAAAATTGGTAATCGACTTTTTAAGATTCTAATTTATAGAATTATGGTTTTCTTGTCCTAATCTATGTCTATGTACCTACTAATCTGAAAAACTGTAGAGGGTTCAACAATTTGTGAATTACAACAAAATATCACTTTGTTTTTTTTTTTATTATTAGAAATAAATAAATAAATAAACAATTAAAATATTTATATATATTATATAGGTGGGATTTTCGGTGCGCACTGCGGTACCGTAGGTTCCGTGTAGTCGGTGTGGTGAACTTCGATGGGGCTTAGACGGTATTGGTTCTGCGGGGCAAATGCCTCTCGCGCCTTTTTGAAAGCGTAGTCTCCTGTGAGAAATTCGGGGAGGTGGAGGACCTCGGTCCTTCTCTTCTCCCCCTCTTCCTCTCAGGAGGCGCCGGAGTCTGACATAACCCGATTCGTTACCCCCCTTGACCGGGTATCCGTACATGGATTCCCCAGCGTTAAAAAAAAAGGTGGGATTGTAGCTCAAGATTCAAGGACGAGTCTCAAGATTCAAGGACGAGTCCCTTTCGTTTGCAGGCACTCAGATCAGCCAGTCAATCCTAAGCTAGCTTGTAAATTAACAAGTTATGTTCCATAAATTTGAAAAATAAATTAAATTGATTCCCGCTGCGTCTAAAGGACCCCACTTTTGACTTCAAACATGGTTCTTAAAACATAAAATTTCACAATTTATTTTAACTGAAAATTCCATGTCGAATTCAGTTCGTACAGTAATACAACATAATTCGACATATACAGTATGTAACAAAACATTACCAAATCATACTAAACCTTAAGCGTATACAATACAAATCACATTTGTCTATACTAATATTATAAAGAGGAAAGATTTGTTTGTTTGTTTGTTTCGAATAGGCTCCGAAACTACTGGACCGATTTGAAAAATTCTTTTTCCATTAGAAGCCGACATTGTCCCTAATGAACATAGGCTACATTTTTTATTTTATTTTTTATTTTTATTTTTTTGTTTCATGTGTATTTTAATGTTTCCGAAGCGAAGCGAGGGCGGGTCGCTAGTATGTAATAAAATTGTTTATTTTCATGCTGCACGCTGTCAAAATTAATAATAAAACGTCAGCGTAAGTAATGGCTCAATTTATTAGAATACAAGCGTAACCGATGATCATGTCGTGGTAAGGTAATGAAATCATGATAGATATTCTTGCAAAATTCACATTTGTATCATAGTTGTTAGAATTGGTTTGCTCCATATTGCTGCATATCAGCATTCTCCGACATTTAAAAGCATATATACATAGATAAGACGTGTCAATTTGGTTATAAAATTAACTTACCTGAAGACCAAAATAGTCCAGACGATTATAAGGATGTAAGGAAACGATTGCTGTATCATTTGAATTAGTTTCAAAATTTTATTAAGCTTGATTTTTGTTTCAATACAGAGGCATACGAACTTTGGCTGGCATATTTTTGTCTTTTTTACATAATGTTAGACAAGAAATAAACAAAAGCTTTTTTGTTTCTTATTTCCTTTGATTAAATTAATAACATTAAAAATGTGTTTAAAGCTATTGAAGCCACTAACACAACTAGTGGTCCCGCAGTAGTCGAAATTCGACTATAATTAATTGAAATTGTAAGTTTCAATATAGTCCTATTGTTACAGATTTCACTAAGACTACGCTATAGACAAATACTCGTAATAATATTAAAGATAAACAATACTAACCTATTCTCAATTTGACTACAGACTTTAAGCAATAGCAACAGTTTGACAATAAACAAAGAGTATATGTGTGCGTGTCAAATACATGGTGTGTGTAATGTTTTCTTTATTGATTTAATGTATCTTTTGCGCATTATTTAAAAAAATTTTTAGCATTGTGCACTTCTTCCCTATATTTTCTATAAGTGTGGAAACTTTCATACTCCTCCGTCCGTGCAATTTTCGTAAAAATGGATACAAAGTTTTTGCTTCACGTATTTAATATATAGATAATGGATTTCATGCTTGCTCTGTTACGTCAGGTACTGAAACAACTCTCCATGTGTTTTCCGCGGCGCTGGTTGAACTCGAGGCTTATTCGAGGCTTGTTCGCCATATTGATACTGCCTACCCAGATTTAAAACCGGAAAACGAAATACCAGTTTTGACAGAAAAATGCACGTTTTTAACATTTGTTTTTAAACTTTAACTGTTGTTTTATAATCGAAGGTGTTTAGTTACGCAATAGGTTAAAATTGCGGAATTGAACTACAACTAGTTTTAGACAGAGAAAGAGAGTTATAAAAGCTTTATCAGATAGATAAATCAATTTTCAGACGTTATCTGCTCTTAGCATCGATGACTCGTGTATCGATATAATTTAAATGATGTCTCAATAAGATCGCACAGTGACGATGACCATCAGTTGAACCGTATGCACGTCAGCTTCCTGAGTCTATAAATAAAAGTCATAAATAAATGCTAGATTTCGAAGTCTAATATCAAGAACTAGGCACCGCTGTCACTGCCAAGTGAAAGGATTCCAATTCGCATACCAATACGCAATTACAGCAAACATAATATTGTTACGTCTGAAGAATGTATTCTCCAGAAACTCGTTTTGAAGTTTATGATCCGTACATAGTTTTTGACATGCAATAAAAAGTATAATTAAAAATCTCTTCGGTCTCTAGTTCGGCAACAGATATGTACTGTTTTTTTTCTGTTATTTTTAAACGTCACTGTTTTTCCCTACCTATGCTGATAGCCTCGAGAGGCCATTTCAGCTTCTCCTTGACGTATAGGTGAGCTCACGGGGCTAAAGCCGGAGTGTTGCTAGCACTGGCCCTAGCAAGGGTAGTGCTTCGTAGAATCTACCACCGAAACCACAGAAACGCGACCCACTGAGAAGATCCGGCGAGAAACTCAGTTGGCTGTGTTTATGGGTTAATTTACTCGTCGAGCCCTTCGTCGCAACGGGTTCGGCGAGGACCGTGTCCGGTGCGTGAGGTACCGGTCACTGTAACTCATAGAAATGACAATGTAAATGTCTACGTTGAGCGACAAAGCTACAAGTGTCATGTGCAGCTATCCCACTGTTCGAACGCATACTTCCTTCGTGTCAGATATTGTTAGTATCGGGCCTGCGCGGGCTCACAAATACATACCAGTAAATCCGGCTTGGCGACCAGAGTGCATAGCATTGATATAATACTCAGTGACTGCTGCTGCCTGTATTCCAGTGAACCTTAGTCGTCTTTTATGACACCCATTGGATGGGTCTGTAGCGGTAGCTATCAAAGAACTGACGATATTTGACAAAATTCTGAATCGCGTTAACGACATTCTCATGATAAGCTTACATAAATACAAATTCAGAAGAATAACATTCAGAGCGTACGTCTGCCGAGCAATTTGACCCGCCCGGTATGAGACTTCCCTCTCTAAAGGTTTTTTGCCTTTATATTAGAAACGAAATAAATAAAGAAATATAAATAAATAAAAAGTTCTTGAGTGGAGACCGCAAATTGGAAAACGCAGTGCAGGATGCCCTCAGGCTCGGTGGAGTGATGATCTGTGCAGGGTGGCTGGCAAGAGCTGGACGAAAGAAGCTGAAAAATTGGAGAGGCCTATGTCCAGCAGTGGATTGCTATAGGCTGATGATGATGATGATGATGATGATTAGAAACTAAATAGCTCACAGGAAAATGTGAAAGTACTCAACAATGGTCGGAGCGCTGACAATCCTCCAAAAAATATTGGTTGTTAATTAAGACAAAAATCAGAGAGTTGAAATATAACGTATATGTAAATCAATAACAGAAATATAGTATAGTTGGACTCGATGCAGTTTCTCAAATATACTGTTTTCAAAAGCTTAATTTAATACAGGTGACAATGGATTCTTCTTCTTCTTCCTAGTCGTACACTCTTGACAGAGTGGTCGTGGTCATGCGTCAGTCGGATTCGCGATACCAATGCTCTCGCGATGCGGCGTCATGTGGCACAGTGTTTCACAGACAATGGATACATTACTCGTATTATTGACTTGGTCGCGTTCTGCACAATGAAGTGAGATCTCACATACGACACTCATAAATAATGCATCGCATTCGGTTATTACAACCGAATTCATGCGTGTTAAGCAGCCTGAGATGCCACCTCTGAAAGGAAATTGCCGCGCAAGTCCGTGCTCTCACAACGTGCAAAGGTTCCGTGGTTAAAATAAACATTCACTGTTGCAATCTTTACTAATATTATAAAGCTGAAGAGTTTGTTTGTTTGAAAGCGCTCATCTCAGGAACTAATGGTCCGATTTCGAAGCTCATTTCTTGAGAAAGGCTATAGGCTATATAACATCATGCTAAGACCAATACAAGCGAAGCACCAATAAAGAATGTTTCAAAATCGGGGTTTTTCCCCTTATATGAGCTTCCGCTGCGTGCGCTGCGGAAACGGATAAAGTTTCGCTAAAATAATATATGACAGAATTGATTTTTTGAACAGAATTGATTGAGAACAGATTTTAAAGGGGATTTAAAATATCTAAAAAAATCCGCGACAGCATATGTCTGTATGTTGGTTGGCTCACTATAACGTTTTTTATGCTAACCAAATTTGTTCTAAAATATAGCATTATTTGTGAACTATTCCACGCGGACAAAGTCGCGGGCAAAAGCTAGTTGAATCATAAAAGGAAATCAAGTAGTACCTAAGCTTAATGAAAAATGCCACAGAACTATAACTACTGTAAAACTAAACATTTTTTTGAATTTCATATACATACCACTTAATTTTATGTTAATATACCTAATCCCTGAAACTCCGTTTTCGCATTTATAGGGAACTTTAATTCGCCAACTTTAGACAAATAGACAAAGGGAGATGGGGAAATTATAAGTTTGTAGGAAAGACAGAGTGAAGGGAAAATAGTTTCGTTTATATAAAGGTCCCAACAATTTTTTTTACCTAACGTTAAGCCTAAGGAGAGCCTAAAAAACTATTTTCTAACTTCACGCGGACTGATAGGTGAGCTTACAGGGAGCACCTCCCTAGTAAGAGCAGTGCTTCGCTGAATCTACAACTAAATCGGAATCATGACCCACTGAGGAGATCCGGTGAAGAAACAGAGTGGACGGTCTGAACGTTGTTGTTATTTGCCATTTGGCTACGGAACCCTAAAAAGTGAAAATGTGGAACGCTACCACAACACACATTTTTTGAGAAGGTTAGCGTCCCAGTTCGCTAAAATCATGGATGATGAACTGCGATCTATTCTGTTGTATTCAATTTAAATAATCTACTTTTATATTTGTAGATTTATTGGTCCAAAATTGCATCGTAGCACTTAGTCTCATGATAATACAGAACTTGGTGATCGATAATGTTAAAATTCGTATGACACACTTTGTGCTTTTAGTCGTACAGTGAACCCGCAATGCTAAGTAACACTATTCTACTTAATCTTGACGCCAAGAAAAAATACGATCCTGCTTGAAGGATAGGAAGGGCGTTACAATTGCCCATATGACAAAAAGACAAGTGCATCCAGCGTTAAGACCACAAACGATTTACTCTCAAACTCTTTAAAGTTTTTTTTTTATTGCTTAGATGGGTGGACGAGCTCACAGCCCACCTGGTGTTAAGTGGTTACTGGAGCCCATAGACATCTACAACGTAAATGCGCCACCCACCTTGAGATATAAGTTGTAAGGTCTCAGTATAGTTACAACGGCTGCCTCGCCCTTCAGACCGAAACGCATTACTGCTTCACGGCAGAAATAGGCAGGGCGGTGGTACCTACCCGCGCGGACTCACAACAGGTCCTACCACCAGAATTCTTGAAAGACATAATGTTGATTTACAAAGAATATAATTTTTGTTTTAAGAAGTTCATAATAATAATAAAAAGTTATAAAGTAATAGTATCTTTTTAAAATGCGTGCGGTGAAAGTGACAATTAATAACAAATATGATTAAGAAAGTTTCGAGCGACTATTTATTTATTTAGTGACCAGCATCTGTCTCACAAGGTTTCAATAAGAACTATTATACCACTAGATAAGAAATAATGCTTTCGAATATGTACTTAAATTGATAGTCTGTCTATGAACTTGCTTGTGGCTTTGCATGTGTTGCTGATGACCGCAATTGTAATTCCACGTGCGTATTGCATTAGATGAGATTTGACTTATGTAACTTTAGTGTTTTACTTTGTTTGTGTAAATATAGACACAGCAGCTCCGATTATTGCAAGAGTGTTACTTTTTTCCTACTTTGGATGGAATTTTAACCTACCATGCTAATTATGAAACCTTTATTTATGTCAGTTAAATGATCATAGATTGTTCATTGGTTGCTAAAGTCATATAAATAGCTGGCATAGATGGCAAAACAAACAACAGTAATTGGATCAGATTTTTAATGTGTCCCCGGAAATTTATATGAACTAGTGGTCCCGCAGTAGTCGAAATTCGACTATAATTAATTGGAATGTTATACTTCTATAATCACAAATTTCGCCAAGAGTACACTATAAAAAATATTAACAAAGACAAACAATATTTAATCTCAATTTGACAATAGACGTCAAGAACAAAAGTTTGACAAAAAATTGTATGCATGCGGGTTTTTTTTTTTATTGCTTAGATGTGCGTCAAATACATGGTATATAGTGTGTGTAATGTTTTCTTTATTGATTTAATGTATATTTTATGCATTATTGAAAAAAAAAATTAGCATTGTGCACTTCTTCTCTATATTCTCTATAAGTGTGGAAAATTTCATGCTCCTCCGTCCGCGCGTTTTTCGTAAAAAGGGATACAAAGTTTTTGCTTCACGTATTAATATATAGATCTAAATTGTGGAAATGTTGATATCAATAAAACTACAGCAATCACTTTCTTCTAAATGAGTCGTTGTTGTTTAACCCATTGATTGAAGTGAAATTTGAAAATGTTCCTTTTTAGTACAGCTCTACCGCATAACATGTATTTTTTTATATTTTGCTAGCCGAGCTATTTTATGTTTGTCCTAAAATATTTTTTATTTTTTAGGAGATATATTATATAAACTAGAATATCAAAAAAGTGATCATAACGCAAAGTAAGTTTACTGGTGGTGGGACCTCTTGTGAGTCCGCGCGGGTAGGTACCACCGCC
Source organism: Bombyx mandarina (assembly GCF_030267445.1). Taxonomy (NCBI): domain Eukaryota; kingdom Metazoa; phylum Arthropoda; class Insecta; order Lepidoptera; family Bombycidae; genus Bombyx; species Bombyx mandarina. Next base: position 5,551,219 of record NC_143224.1, on the reverse strand, counting down.
CTGCCTATTTCTGCTGTGAAGCAGTAATGCGTTTCGGTTTGAAGGGTGGGGTAGCCGTTGTAACTATACTGAGATCTTAGAACTTGTATCTCAAGGTAGGTGGCGCATTTACGTTGTAGATGTCCATGGGTTCCAGTAACCACTTAACACCAGGTGGGCTGTGAGCTCGTCCACCCATCTAAGCAATAAAAAAAAGTCAATTGAAGCGGCCTAAGATGAAACCAAAATTATAACAATAACTACCTACTTGACTACCGTTACGATTATGGGAAGATGAGCAAAAAACACGACTCTGGTCAATCATTTAAGTGAACATTTTTAAGAATGCACTAAATATAAAACATCGATAAACTACACGTTCTTTTGTTGGTTATTAAAACCAATTACACTAAAGCAGCGGTCGGGGAACCGGGGTAAATTACCCCAAATGGGGTAAGATGAAATTTTGGGGGGTAAAAATGAAACCTATGTGAGTAAAAAGTATGTAATATTAAAGTGAAACTTCTTTAGAATCGTTAAATTTTTTGTTATTGTTTTCTTTTCAAAATTATCATGGGGGCTTTAATATGAAAGATACTAAAAAGAAGCGATTTCGTTTCTTTTTTGTTCTTCGCCATGGGGTAATATCAACTTGCAAAACAATATTTTGGGGTAATAATTAAAAAAGTTCCCCGACCGCTGCACTAAAGGCATTCAAACAATTGACGTATTTGACATTCAAAATTGTTTATGCAGAACAAAACTGCTGACATCGCCATCTATGTCATCGCTTGCGAAGCTTTAGTGACAGTTTGTGTGGAACTTCAAATTGCATAAGTTTTCTTGGATTCAGTAAAATTACGGCCATTAACAGTTTTTTTCAACAGATGGCGCCTCTAGACTAAATGCATCGGCTGCGGCTGTTTCCTCATTTTTGTCGTAATGGAGATAAAATATTAGATTAGTATAAAATGTTAATGGCTCTCCATCTTGGATCAATAAAAGTATGAATCTAATTAATGCCTATTTTTTTTGTTTAAAATCATTTTCTAACATTTGTACTTACCATTCACTCAACTAGTATCAGTAAAAAGAAAGAAGCCCCCACGTAAAATTTAAGGGGCTATTCACTTAAGATTCATAAATTAATTAAATCTTTTTTTTTTGCTTAGATGGATGGACGAGCTCACAGCCCACCTGGTGTTAAGTGGTTACTGGAGTCCATAGACATCTACAACGTAAATGCGCCACCCACCTCGAAAACCACCCATCTTATTAACGTATCTTACGACACCTACGACGATATTGTGACTATGTGTTTTTCTGTTTAGGAGCTCTACTATCAGTTTTCAAAAAATCACGCATCGATGGATAGTCGACCTTGAAACGCTGCGTTAAAGCGGAGTTCGTATCCAGGTGCTACGTGCAAGTTTTTTAACGTTCTCGATAACGTAAAAGTTAGCCCAATTTTGTATGCAGTTGGAACAGCGCCCCTAGCGGCAAACGTAGGCAAACGATCCCATTCCATACAAATGTGACCTAACTTTTACGCTATCGAGAACGTTAGAAAACTCGCACTAAGCACACAGAGCTATTTTGCCATAACCCATCCGGCACTGGAATCAACTCCCCTTCACGGTGTGTCCCGAGCGCTATAAAATGTCCCCTCTTCAAACATTGTTAGAATGAGGGGGCCCTAAAACTGCGATACTTTAAGACAAACATTTTTTCTGTGTGGAAACTAGTGACATCTTGTAGCGGGTGCCCCTAAACTTACATGTTAAAGTTTAAGGTATCTAATTATTGTATAATTAAACACAGAAAATAATAAATCATACAAGTCTTTATTTGTTATAGACAAATTGAATAAATCTTGTCAATTTGTTGTTTCTGAAAATTTACAAAATCCTTCATTATAAATAAAATATAGGGTAGGTAATATGTTACTACCATCTACTGGAGCAATGAGAAACTAATCGAAGCGAAGCTATCTAGTGGCCGACGCCCGTAAACATTTTTGTTGTTGAGTTGCATATCTATATAAATATTAATACGTGAAGCAAAAACTTTGTATCCATTTTTACGAAAATTGCGCGGACGAAGGAGTATGAAATTTTCCAAACTTATAGAGAATATAGAGAAGAAGTGCACAATGCTAATATTTTTTTAAAATAATGCATAAAAGATACATTAAATCAATAAATAAACCGTACACACACTACATACCATGTATTTGACGTACACACGCATGCATACTATTTATTGTCAAACTTTTGTTCTTGACGTCTGTTGTCAATTTGAGAATAGATTAAATATTGTTTGTCTTCGTTGATATTTTTTATAGTGTAGTCTTGGCGAAATTTGTGATTATAGAAGTATAAAACATAGATTATACACTTAATATATACAATCACAATACAAACTTACAATTCCAATTAATTATAGTCGAATTTCGACTACTGCGGGACCTCTAGTCTATAACTAATTTATGTGTATTATCTATGGTTAGAATCCTCAGCACTAGGCAGTATCTTGACTGTGCTCTGGCATTGCTGATCTCCATGACCAGCGGTGACTACTTACCATCGCGGTAAGCAGTCGCGTTTGCTCGTCTGCCTAAAAAAAACACGTTCACGGCACATACAATATCAAGCCTTGTATGTTGTCTTAGCAACCACTAAGCTATTTGATAATGACTAAAATTATGAATACATATAGGTACTACATTAGGAAATCTATCTGAGGAAGTGTGGTTCAGCTTCCGACCCAGACTATAATTACTATACGAATTTGGACTAGATATCGAAACTAGTACGGCAACTTTAAATACGTAAGAGCGGATTTTTGCAAGACATTTCCTTCCGAATAAATAATGCAACCTGGCGGTCAAATTATTCTCTTTAGAAAACTGATAGGTATATTGTCGTAACATCCAAGTTTAACTCTGGGAAATGCCCTGAGGAATCATTCGAGACGATCCCGCCATCGGAGCAGAGTTCATCCATATTATCTGGAACCGCTGCGTTCATCAACAGTCTGTTTCCAAAGATCTTTGTTGCCGCATACCATCCGGCTTTGGAGTGAGCTCCCCTCCACGGTATTTCTCGAGCGCTATGACATGTCCTTCTTCAAACGTGTGTTGTGGAGAGTACTTAATGGTAGGCAGCGGCTTGGCTCTGCCCCTGGCATTGCTGACATCCATGAGTAACGGTAACCACTTGCCATCAGACAGGCCGTATGCTCGTCTGCCTACAAAGGCACTAAAAAAAAGTGATCGCATAATGCATATTTTTTCAAGAGAATATCGAAACTGGCACTAGGTTTTTTTTCTTTTCTTTTACTTTATAAACTAATTTATTCCTTAAACTAATTTATTTATTTACAGTAAAATGTTTTATGTTTCGAGTTTTCAAAGTTTTTACGTTTACTTTTGTCATATTCATCAATCACTTACCGAATTTAAGCTTCTAATGTGTGAGATTCGCTTAGATGTGTGCATTAGATTGAAGTATGAAACTTATTTAGGGTGCATTATACATTTACCTACTGAAAATAGCGTTCTTATATATTTTCTAATTTGTGTCCCCGTGTGCCGAAAGAATGACAGTTTTAAGGCAATCTAGTTATAATTTATCTTATTAGCGGTTGAATGTTTAAAATGTGAACGCTTATAAGTGGTCTTCCTCGCTCATTTATATCATCAATGTCAAAGTGGTAGAAGCGATGGTTACCGATGAAAAAAAAACACAACAACAACAACTTCACACGCTACAGAAGTCACGAAGATAGAAGTGAAGTATCTCAATCTCTCGCTCCCTAAAGATGTACAAATATTGTAGGATAAAGACGCTTTAGTTCCATCGGATAAATAAATGTCATCGACTGAATTTTTTATTGCATTACACCGTGTGGCTTTGGCTTTATCAAGTTAATATGAATGAAGTTTTAAACAACTTTCCCACGGGAATCTCCTTGTACGGATCTCTGGTTTCGTCTATATCTCTCTCTCTTGTTATATTGATCGATAGATATTTTTTTCCATACATACCTATTCGCTGGTAGCCTAGGGACCACGAAAGAACAAGCTCACACATAACTTCGTCTTTTTTTAAAACATTTAAATTTTCAGTGCTATTTACAAATAATTAGTATCAATAATGTTGCAATCGTCAATATTTACCGTAAAAAGTAGGTCAATCGTATCCTTAGTTACATAGTTAAATGCAAATTGCTATTTTATTAAAACCGTTTTAGACTGTTTTGGACTGTTGAAGTCGAAGCTTTATTATTTCCTAAGCTAAAATTCATTAATAATTTATTAAGCACTAGAGCTCTGTGGAAATCTTACTTAATTTATTACGACTTAATTTATTTTCAATACTACCATATCTACACAAGAATTTTAAACAAACTTGTTATACAGTATTCCTAATGTATTAAGTTATAAAGTATAAGAAATTTTTCATATTATGTAATAATAATGTCTTTAATTTTCTGTATACTAAGCGACAGCTTCATAGGCAAAGACCTAATATTAATCGCTGTTAACGGGCAGATGAAATGACGTTTCTTTTGGTCTCAAATGGTTAATGAATTCCATAGAAAAACGAGAATGAAATATGAGACGGTAGTCTCTATTGTATTAAAATGACAGGCCCTTCATACTGTAACAAAGGACTGCTTTTCAATGGTGAAATCAACCGGTGTACTCTGCAGTACATCGTACTACCTGTGCCGAATCATGCACAGGATCATACACCCCATGCATCAGCCCGCTGAGTTTCTCGCCGAATCTTCTCAACGGGTCGCGATTCCAATCCGGTAGTAGATTCATTCGCGAAGTAGCGGCTCTTGAGTTGAAGCAGCTGTTAGTTATTCTCACCCCTCCTGGCTGAGCCTTTGCTCGCCCACCTGTCCTAGTGAAACTGAAAAGGCTTCCTGGGCAACACCTATCTGAATGATAAAAAAATCATACAATGCGGTTTTTACTTACACGTATTGAGCGCTTCTACTGTTAGCAGAAGTTTATCTTTAAAATAGAAATCGAATTGATGAAAATTCATCGATTAAAACTAATTCTGTGTGAACATTACAATAATAATGTATTTCTTTTATTACGTGTACTAAGAATCATAGGGGGGCTATAATAAGATTTGCAGCGGTTTCTTTGTTCATATGTGATAGTGGTTCAGAAACTTGAAGGCACCCAAGGTCAATGTTGAAGTAATGGATTAGAACAGCGCTTCCCAATCTTTGAAAAGTTTTATTAGCTGGTAAGGGATGATTTTGAATTGACATGAATAAAATGTGTCATATACTGACCATGAAAAATATATTATTAGTAAATAATAACATTACTAAATTGCTCCGTACTTCCATCTATAAATTTATTTTATTAGATAAACAAATTAAATTAATGTCGTTGTACTAGATTTTAAATCTCATAACTTAAATAGAACTTATATCCTACATTATTAATTATTTCAAGTCTTTAAATATCATCAAGTATACAATTTACAATTGAATTTTATAAATATCTATATATATTATTTTTGCTGTCGGCTATTTCCTTTGGGTGATCGTTTATAGTGTCCAAATGTAACGCCTCCTCCAGCAGTATGATACATTTGATTAGGAAGGAATCCTCTTTCATAATTTCCTGGTGGGGCGTGAGAATGCGTCAAATGACGACCACTGGATAACGCCTCAAATGCCTCTGCAGGATTTTTGGCGAATCCTCTCCTCATATACTCTATTTGGACGTGAGAAGGAATGTAAGAGTCTAAAAGAGATGTTGGACGGCGTTTGAATGGAGAAGCGTAGGGTGGTGGCTGAGGTCGGGGGGTGAAAACAGTATTGTGAATTGCATTTGAATAAACGGGTTGCGTTATAGGACGATATAAAGGTAAAGCTTTCGGCAAATGAGACGGACTACCCTTCAACAATAAAGAATTCGGATGCGGCAATTCTGGAACAGTGCTGTGCCGGTATTCTTCTCTAAGTGGAGTCCTTGATGGGTAATGTCGATGATATTCCTGTGCTGGTACCTTTTGGTAAGTCACTTCTGCGTGAGTATTACTATTGGAGTCTTCGTGTTCTTGGCCTTCGTCGATATCTGTCGTTTCGGTATATTGTACATTTTGGTAATATTGCTTAGCAGGACTATTTTGTGCTACTATAGCTGGAGCTTGATATTGTAGTACGGAAGGACGATAAATTACCGAAGACACTGTTGGCTGTGGCGCAACTGTGGGCCGTGGTGTATAATTGACAACGTGGCTGGTATAATGCGGTACATAAGTCTTTGCTGTAGGCGTCACATACGCTGGCACTTCTATGTAATTAGTTTGAGTTTGAACGGCTTCATGCTGTCCCTGATAATCGCCCGCCCGAGTGGCCCCAGCGGAGGTGTACTGAATGGCAGATTGTGGAGTACGTTCATGACCTGATTGATCATAATATTGCGGGACTAAATAAATTTGCATCGGCACGTTAGATAAGTAGCCGACCATAGCTTGTTGAGTTGCGGACGTCCCAAATTGCGGCTTTGGTTGAACAACAGGAGCTTGTATTCTTTCTGGGGCTTCACTGACGGAATATTGGTGAAGGTAACGCGATTCCGGAGCTGGAGTCGCTTGAAAGTAACGTAACAGACCGCTCTTCAAAAACTCTAATGGTATCAGCCCTGTCTCAGAATTTGAACTGGTTTGTAAACCGTGTCCCGAATTCCCAAGCTCCGTCTCCTTTTCACTTTTTAAATTGTCTTCCTCTATGTCCTGTAGCTCTATTTTTTTTTCACCCAACACCGCACACGCAATTCCCAGAAGGATTGATACCTGAAAGTAAAATTGAGAAGTGAGAATTTCTACGTCACAAATTTCATTGCGCCTGATACTAATAATAATATGGTCCCAAAGGTGCGGCGACAGGTGTAGTTGCACTAACGTAACAACAAAACAGGTGAACGGCAAAAAAATAGAATAGAACCGGCTACTTTTGCTATGTGTGATGAAGACGAGATTGCCAACTTTTACTCGTAATTTATGTGGTTAAATGATTCCATCACTCTCGCCGAAGGTGTGTTACGTGTGGTTACACTAAGTACGTTGTCTCGACTACACCTGTTATTATTTATACATTTTGATAGAGATGTGTATTTTAAAATTATTATTTGACCATCGACAAGTTTTTTTTTTTTGCTTAGTTCAGTAATTTTATATGAGAACACGGCGCTTTAAGAAGTGGAAGTTACAAAACAATCATATTTGTTACAATTCGTTACAAAGATTTCTAGAATGTTATACATAAGTGTAAAACGTATTGTAAAATAGCTTTACTGTTGTCAGAACTACATTAGAATGAAGATGGTTTTCGGTTTAAGCAAGAACGCAGTTGAAAAACCTAATTTAAGTATGTATTTGAAATAGTTAAGCTTGAACATAATTATCTGAATTATCTAATAAAGTAATTGGTTACATTTCGTTTAATATTGTTGATGCTTGCCCGAAGATAATGAATGTCAGTCATATTAATTGAATAACACATAAGTATTTTTTGCTATGCATAATTTAATTGATTGATATGAGCATGTAAGATGCTAAATCAAACCACAGTGATGCGAAATATTGTTTTTGAACCTAAATATGTTGATGTTTTATTTACACCTAAGTATGACGGTGTGTGCATAGTTATTGGAATTCCGAAGTTTTATCATGAGAAAAGGTATGCTTTCAGACTTCCGTTAAAATTTTGTATGAATTAAAAAGGAGTTCTCTCATGACCTCTCATTTAAAACTTCCCTTTCAAATAGATTGTATCTTAAGACTAAACTAATTATATAAAAATGTTAGAATTCTAATATCATACAAATTAAAGAGAAAATGTTTTTAAAAATATTTTTTAACAGATAAAATTTATAATAATTACGGCATAATGACTGTCTATAGATATACTCAGGGTTAAAAATCAACGAAACGTTAAAATACTTGATTTTGTCTTTAATAAACCGATGTAAACTATTAGAGATTCCATCTCTCTTGTCCTTCTCTTTCTCTCTCTCAATCTCTATCGGAGATTCTCTCTCTTCAAATCTCCTTTGAAGAAGGACATGAACTGAATGACCTTATGAAATACCGCGCAAAATACTCAATCCTACCATCGAATGGTAATTTCCACTGGTGGTAGGACCTCTTGTGAGTCCGCGCGGGTAGGTACCACCACCCCGCCTATTTCTGCCGTGAAACAGTAATGCGTTTCGGTTTGAAGAGTGGGGCTGCCGTTGTAACGATACTGAGACCTCAGAACTCATGTCTCAAGGTGGGTGGCGGCATTTACGTTGTAGATGTCTATGGGTTCCGGTAACCACTTAACACCATGTGGGCATTGAGCTCGTCCATATAAGTAAAATAATAATAATGGTAAGTGGCAAAAATTATCCTTTAGATTAATTGTTGATGAATGCAACGTTTCCAGTAGCAAGGTGGAATTTGGCTACGGTAGTGAAAGGGTACTCCCAAGATTCCAGTAACCACATTCGATCAGGTAACACATTAACTTAATGCAAAAATCATAAATTGTGATGGATTCAGTTTTTAACTAAGACAAATTTCACTCACTATTGACGTCATTACGTGACTTTCAATAAAAATATTCTATCGTCTCAGACATCGACAAACACTGTATTTTATAACAATAAATCATAGTTCATTGTGTAGGTAGTGCAATCATTTTATGTAATACGCCTAGACTTAGCTCATTTGCATAAACAAAAGCGAAAGTAACCAATAGTCCAAAATCAAAAATACCATACACAAGCTTTGTACTTATTTTTATTTATTTGACAGACTTGGCATTGGCATTATTTGACAGACGTATGCCTAAGGCATTCTCTAGCAGTCAACCAAAGGTAGTGCAGAGTAAATAATGGTAGGCAATGAAATTTATATTAAATTAAAAACACATACACATACATATATAAGTATACATATATATAATAGTTAATACAGTATTAAAAGGAATATATTAATAAATTCATGATCGATCTTCAACTTATCGATTTACTAAATCCTATTCTTATTTTTTATGCATTAAATTTTTTTAATGTCCGACGCGTTCTTTGGCTTAAGGGATAAGTTCTCCGTCTAGTCTACTCGAGCGAGAAGCCCATGCCGAGTTTCGAATTCCCCATGGTTTTCCATTTTGAAAGAATAGCATCATAATGCAAATTTAACGTAAAACAGCAAAAAAATATTAATTTGAGTAATTACTACTGTGATACTAGGCATATTGGGAAGCTAAACGGTTAGGCATTATTATTCTGCCTATTTCTGCCGTGAAGCAGTGTAGCGTTTTCCGTCCCGCTGGTAGCCTAGCTGGTAGCTACTAGCGAATACGTAGGGGGGAAAAATGCATTTCCATTAGAAGGGTGAAACAGTCCTCACATAAACAATTCAATCATGACTTTAAATCTCTAGATGCATCATTGACATTTATGATACCTGAAGTCGTTGTGGCCTAACGGATAAGACGTCCGGTGCATTCGTGTTGAGCGATGCACCGGTGTTCAAATCCCAGGCGGGTACCAATAATTTATCTAATGAAATACGTACTCAACAAATTTTCACGATTGACTTCCACGGTGAAGGAATAACATCGTGTAATAAAAACTTACAAAATTATAATGTTCCTAATTACTGGTAGTAGGACCTCTTGTGAGTCCGCGCGGGTAGCTACCACCACCCTGCCTATTTCTGCCGTGAAGCAGTAATGCGTTTCGCTTTGAAGGGTGGGGCAGCTGTTTTAACTATACTCGAGACCTTAAAACTTATATCTCAAGGTGGGTGGCGCATTTACGTTGTAGATGTCTATGGGTTCTAGTAACCACTTAACACCAGGTGGGCTGTGAGCTCGTACACCCATCTAAGCAATAAAAAAAGAAAAAAACGTTTATTATACCTATAGACTCCAGTAACCATTTAACACCAGATGGTTCTTGAGTTCTTTTCTGCCCAGTTATTATAAAAAGGAGACTGAGACTAAAACCTACTAAATAATAAACAACGTCAAACCCTCTGAATAATAAGCAACGTTTATCGAATTTGACTATTTTATTGTAATAGACAAATAGGGGATTGGAACAAATGTAAAAAAACACACGCACAATGTATCTAAGAGTGTTATACAAGTAAATAAATAGCGTGTAATCGCCATTTTAGTAAATTAGTTAAGCCGTCGACGCCAAACTAATATAATTAAGCGCGTCACATAACAAATAATCCATTACAAAAAAAAACCACGTAGTCCTCTCGTTAGAAAGTTTCGTTCGCTCTACTTATGTTTAGTTCCGTATTTTTTTTTTAAATTCTAGAGTCTAAGATTGTGGTGATAGCTTGAAAATTAATTTTGTCTAATTATTTAAAAATTTTATTATTTTATTTACGTTTTTAATTGTATTATTATATTTAATTAATTTTCATCCTTCTGGTATCAAGATTTTTATGATAGATTAAGAATTGTTTTGTATAATTTTTTTTTTATTATTTTTGGTTTTTAATTATGTTATGTTAATTTAATTTTCATCCTGCTTTCATAGAAAATAGAAAAAAAAACTAATTAGCTTTCTCTGTTATAATTAGCCTTTTTAATATGAGTGGGTACAGAATATTACTACATATTTGCAAAACAACGCTATGGGATATCCTAAGATCGTGTTGTTGTCTGGGGGTTAGTAGAAAAATATCGCACCATAACCCTGTTTGAGAACTTTAGTGCATATCAGCTAAGTTTTGATCAATATCAAGTAATAGCTAAGACAATTTATTCTATATAAAGTGACTTTTCTTCCTTCCGCGTCCTACTTTCTCAAAACCATGGGTCAAAGCAGGCTTTTTCAAAACATAACACAACTTTTGTAACAACAAGGCTTGTGTAATAATTGTCGCATTGATGGCATCGTATCGGATTGACCGTTACGTCAGAATTATTACGCTCGTGACACGCCTACTTAAAACTAGACCATATCACCATAATATTTATATTACTATTAAACTCGTTTTTGTGACTGCAAAATTTGTTTGTTGATGATTAATACAAATCGAGGATTTTACCAAGAGATGTTTTCTAGAATTCTATGATGAGAAAAATTATTATTGGTGTCTATACTCTGCTAATCAATTTCGGAGATGAAATTAATTTAATTTATTCCCATTTCGGTAACCAAAGCCTTCTCTTTTACTCGCGGTACGCCTTAAACGTTTTCTTTAATATCGCAATGTTTGCCCTTGATTTTAATTCATCCAATCATCTTTGATTTCGATATGTTATGACATTCTCCATGATTTATAGGCTCGTCTTCAAAATTTTCATAATTTAATGACGTATATTTAAGGCGAGTGGCTGATTAATAATTGACATTAAATCTTAAGCCACTAAATGCAAATTTTTTCCTTGTATTTCTATCTCTACCAGTCTTAGGCTATATGCCTTCAGGTCTCCCAGGTAACCATCTCATTTGTTATCTACTCCATTTATCATTCGCAAGTCCTTTTGCAGTTGGTATGTTTTCCTGCGCATGGATACTACAACATATGTTTTCCTCTTTCGTTTTATCAAATAACTAAATAAATACTCAAAGTTCAAGTACTACACATTTGAATTTTGTTCAAAATGTAATTATATCGAATAGAGCGCTAAAATTACATCACTGTATCTTAATATTTTCATAATTATCGCAATAATATTTGAATTAATTTATTGAATTTAAATTTATAAATCTATGCGTCGGCCTACACACAAGTCTTTCGAAATTTATTTAATTTCAGGTCAAATCTATATATCTTCCGTAGTTGGACTCTGGTTTTTTCAACTTAATAACAATATATGTGACATACGTTCCAAGCATTTTAATTTAAACAATATAAATAGGTTGTTCTGATTATGGCCTAAATGTTATTACGCAACGCATTGTTTTCGTACTTTGTCTCAGTCTGTTTCTACTGGCACTTTTCTATTTTCATTAATGAGACGGCAAGAAGCTAGTGTTCCATCTGAATTTAAATTCATATTCATATTCATACATCATATTCATATCCAGCAGTTATTGGACACTTAGGCACAACAACATTATTGACGCTGCGCACCAACCAACTCAATACACTTTTTTGGCATGAAAATTTTGGTATGAACTAAGGAGTTACCAGAGGCCTTACGACGCTAATCTTTCTAGGTGGGTGGCGCATTTACGTTGTAGATGTCTATGGGCTCCAGTAACCACTTAACACCAGGTGGGCTGTGAGCTCGTCCATCCACCTAAGCAATAAATAAAAAAAAATAAAAAAAATATCCCACTACCTACCTTGAGACATGAGGTTGAAGTATCAATTATGTTTTATAAAATCTGGTCACATCCTTGAAACTGAAATGCATGATTAGTTCGCGCAGACAGGATGGTTGTTTCCAAGGATACGGACAAAATACACTCTACCACAAAAAAATTGCATTTTTAAATTAAAAAATAATTTTATAAATAAAATAATAAAACAGTGTAAAACTAAACGATTCTATTCTATTTTATTTTGTTTTTCTTTTTCTAGATTTCTAAATTTAATGAAATATCAATGACCCCAATGGGGACTTTCTTAGAATTGTTCAATTATTTATGTAAATTAATTTGTAATGCAATGTAAATTGTTGTTGCTGTAAGCAAAATTATTTCTCGAACCTGTCGAATAATAAAATATTTTTAAGATGTATAAAACTAATAGAAAAACTATATTCTCGCAAGTTAATCCTTACAAGTGAAAGCTTAAAGTTTGATTTTTAAATTATAAATTATCAATTCAGATGGTGGGTGATTTCCCACGATCCATTTTCCAATGTTAATATGTATAAAAGGTGTAAAAAAAAATCTATATATACCTTTAAAAGAACCGTCATTTTTCAAAGTCCCGAAACTCTTCGAGCACACACGTAACAATCACTAATTATTGTCCAGAACTGCACAATTTCTCGTATAATTTCAATGCATTTTCAGCTCCGGCGATGTCCTCACATCCGGCGCTGCAACTGTCGATACCAACTGACCACGCTTGCGCAGCCAAAGGAAACCCTATAATTCGACAAACGGACTATTAAAAAAAAGAAATTTTAACACCGATTACACCGAATAATTGACGAGGAAAAATGAAAACATTTCATTAGCGCAAAAGCGCTTCACGATAGTAATACTATTTCAAGTGACTGTACTCATTATGCTAGTTGCAGTTAATTTATGGAATTTTAATGATTTATTTTTGTTATTCTAACGTACTTTTAAAAACATGGATCGCGTCGATCCGTCGCTTCGGCTGCGCGCTCTGTAAATGGTCGCGCGTGTTTGATGTGGTCATGTTAAATACTGCACTACTCCATATCAGAGTGCAGAAAGGCGCACCCTGCAAATTATATTACAAGTTCGACCAACAATATGTCAAAGTTCGAAACGAACCAAAATTTTGTATGACCTTAAAAATTAAGTATGTGGACTGTTGCCCTTTCGTATATTATTATGTTGATAATTGCGAAATAATTTAAAGAAACTTTAACATAATATGCAGGCTGGGTGAATATAAATAATATTTTGAACAGTTATTAGATGAATAATAATTTATATGCAAATATTTATTAAGGCGTTCCGTATAGCCCAATCGCATAGGATATTCAAATCAAACTCAAATTTTACAATTAGTAGCCTCGTAGTTCTGGTGATAGCTGATTACTTTTATATTGTAAAAATAGAGTTCGTTTCTTTCGATTCAGTTGTTAAAAGGCTTACTAGTTATTGTCGTATTTATATAATTTCTATAGTTTACTTATTCTAGTAATAGACAGTGTTCTAGTAGAAAACCTTACATTAAAGCCGTTTAACTTTAATGAATTGAATTTATTAATTTAAATTTAATAACTTGAATTGTGTTTGCTTTGATGGGTCAATAAATCACGCCCACAAATATCAGAACGTGAATGCCATCACCAGTACAGTACACATGAGGTCAAAATCTCAATTATTTTCTTTATGAAGCCCGAAGGCCTTTCCAGTTTCACTAGTACAGGTGGGCGAGATCAGGCTCAGTCAGGAGGAATGGGATTTGCTAAAAGCTGCCTGAGCGCCTCCGAAGGAGATCGAATAGATCAAAGACAGCTGGTTTGCGATTGCATCTACTACCCGCATCGCGATCCGCTGGGATCTGGCGAGAAACTCTGCGGGCTGATGTATGGGTTAGGTTGCACGTCGAGCTTTTTGCGAAGTTTGACGAATGCGGTTACCAAAGTCCCTAAACCTGTGCTAGAGTTGAAGGCATCTAATGCTAAGGTTAATGGATCTGATGGATCCATAAGAACGTGTGAAATATGGTGTGAAAGTCTCAGTTGTATCATAATATAACAATAATCTCATGAACGCATGACTCGTCCGTGCATAGATATTTATAGTAACAGAATATGCACAGTCAATAGACAGCAATAATTTGAGACAATTTGGAATATAATTATAATAATAATAAAAAAATCCTTAAAGTCTTGCCAACATACCTCCAACACCTTTTTTCTTTCTACCTATTCACGGACCTCAATCCAGACGACGTTGCTAACGCTAACGCTAGCAAGAGCAATGCTTCACAGAATCTACCGCCGCATCGGAAATGTGACCCACTGAGAAGATCCGGCGAGAAGATCGCCTTCTGGTTTGCGCCCCGAGAGCTCACCTACACATTACGCTGACATAGAATCTCAAAGCTATTAGCTTAGGTAGGAGAAAAAAAAACGGCGAGTAACTCAGTGGACTGTGTCTATGGGTTAATTTACTCGCCGAGACCTTGGTCGCAAGCGACGGGTTCGACAAAGACCATTCCACCATCACCCACCATTCAAACAATATAGGTATATTAAGTAAAAGTGTATCTAGTATAGTATATAACTATATAGTAAGTAAAAGAATTGTCTACCGGAAAGCAGCAACTTATTTTATAATAAGTATAATATATTATAGGTACTAATATTTTTATTTTTACCTAAATTATAAAGTAACAATGGAACAATTACGACAGAATAATTGCAATAAACTGACATAACTCACATTATAATGATTTTGTAGTAGTAAAAGCATATAATTAGCAAAATGGAAATTATCATTATTGTTCATGACCACAGTAAAAATAAAATCCAACGTTTAAGTGTTATTACGGCTCGAATGGATCGATTTCAATGTAATGGCTTTTAAGAAATGAATCTGAAAAGCGAATTATTATTACGCCATGTTTTTTTTATTTTTACTGTGGAATTTTTTTAAGATGTGCTTCTTTTTATGGATTAGCCTTAACATTTTTCTGGGTTTCGATTACCTATGTCGAGAAATTCATTAAAGATTTTGATCCGTCAAAAAAGAATATTTTAAAACGACCAGTGGATTCCGCTTAATCAGGATTCCAACGTTGGGAACTGGACATGTTTTTCGGACCTTCTGAAACTTTTTTATTTTATTTATTGCTTAGATGGGTGGACGAGCTCGCAGCCCATCTAGTATTAAGTGGTTACCAGAGCCCATAGACATCTACAACGTAAATCTTGAGATATAAATTCTAAGTTCTCAATTATAACAGTGTAACAACGCCCCCCCCCCCCCCCCCACCTATCAAACCGAAACGCAAAAATAAGTAGGGTGGTGGTACCTACCCGTGCGGACTCACAACGTCCTACCACCAGTAATTACGCAGGTGAAGCAAAAATTTTGCACCCTTTTTACGACAGTTGCGCAGACTGAGGAATATGAAATTTCCCACATTTATAGAGAACTAGCGACCCGCCCTCGCTTCGCTTCGGAAACTGTAATTTATTATTGATTTCTCCACTATTTAATGGATGTTTTTATAAATATAAACCTTCCTCTTCAATCACTCTATCTATTACATAGGGATATAGGGACAGAGAAAGCGACTTTGTTTTATACTATGTAGTGATATAGAGAAGGAGTGCAGAATGTTAATATATTTTGATATTATGCATTAAAAATACACTAAATCAATAAATAAATAAATATTACACACACTATCGTGTATATGATACACACAGACGCGCATATATGCTCTTTTATTTATTGTCAAACTTTTGTTATGGTTTAAAGGCTGTTCTCAAATTGAGAATAGACTACCTAATATCAAATTGTTTCTCTTTAATATTATTTGTTTATAGCGTATTCTTAGCGAAATCTGTGATTATATTATAGAAATATAATAGTCTTTGACAATAGAACAATAATAATGTTCAAACTTATAATTTCAATTAATTATAGTCGAATTTCGACTAACGGGGAACCATTAGTCAATTATTAAAATCCCACTTGAAAAATAATCGCATCGATCTCTAATTAGATTAGAATCTTCAAGGGATTTTAATTACAATGCTAGACAATTGACTCTAATGTCGAAGAATAGTTACATAAGCTAGCTATAACGTGGATATATAGGGACGTGCCCTAAACATCCACGGGTGTCAGTCAGAAGACCATCTATCTACCTACATCGTAGGACCTCTCGCTATAATTATAATGTTGTTCCTTCACCGTGGAAGTCCGTCGTGAGCATTTGTAAAGTACGTATTTCATTAGAAAAATTGGTACTTGCCTGCGGGATCCGAACACTGATGTATCGCTAGATACGAATGCACCGGACGTCTTACCCTTTAGGCCACGACGACGACACTTGTTTTTTGTTGTTGTTTGTTTGGCTTCGCTAGACAAAGTCACAGATTGCCTAGTGCTCTACGATTACTTAAGTTCATAGGTTTGAACGCCATAACCCAACTTGAGAGATGAGGACGATATATAATTTATATAATCGCGTGCTTCAAATCGGACGCATCACTGCTTCATGACATAAAATAGGTATATATAAATTATGCAACTTTTATTTCTTTATCACTTTTTTTATGAAGGAAGGACTGCTGGTGGCACGAAGGCCTTTCCAGTTTCACCAGGACAGGTGGGGCGAGCAAAGGCTCAGTAAGGAGGGTTTGATCTCCATCGTAGTTATTCTCGAACTCAAGTAGAAGAATTAAGAAGCTTGGTTACTGTCACAGGATCAAAATACGTTTGATTGTACCGCGCTTTTTACATATTATGCATCTTTGGTGTCTTCAATATATGAGGCCGTCAGCGCAAAAGTGGCCTAAGCTTACCATAGTTAGTATGGAGCAATAAAGGTTTAAGTTTTCATGAATTTTAATTTGAGTAGGCAAAAAACAATACGCGCAAAAATAATGTTTACAAAGTCATCTGTTATCTACGGGTGACACTATGGATAGGCCGATTTTGCATCAAATTTTATTATGTTTTAAATAAATTCCAAGATACATTTATAAGCTTGAATATAAAAAATGTGGGCTAGACCACTTTTGCACTGGCGGCCTCATATTCAGATATCATATTTTTTTACTACGGATTGATTGCTGCACAATCTGCATGAGAGCTTCCTGACCATTGCTGTTCCTCCAATTTCACTCCTAACTGTCATAATAAGGTAATACGTTTTTATTAGCTTCAGGCGTATGTATGTGACGGCGTTAACGATATTTATGTTATATAGCACGTGCAATAGGAGTGACTCACACAAGCCAGGTGCGCCGGCCGTGTCGTTCCACTCGTAAACAACAGCTGCAACAGAAGTGACTCATAAGCCAGCTGCGCCGGCTAGTATAAAAAGGCGGAACGTGCCTTGAAATGAGCACGTCATCTCGGATCCTCCCGATCCACTAACGGTGCTTTTAGGTACTTCAAGCACCGGTCACCGTTCTCGTCGAACCCGTCGCTTGCGACGAAGGGCTCGACGAGTAAATTAACTCTCAGACACAGCCCACTGAGTTTCTCGCCGGATCTTCTCAGTGGGTCGCGTTTCCGATCCGGTGGTAGATTCTGCGAAGCACGACTCTTGCTAGGGTTCGTGTTAGCAACATCGTCAGGTTTGAGCCCCGTGAGCTCACCTACTAAAGTTAGGGTTACGCTGACATAGCCGCTAGGGCTATCAGCTTAGGTAGGAAAAAAAAAAAAAAAAAAAAATGAAATGAACATTCGTTGGACTGCGCTTGCCTGGTGCACTTACTATATCCTTGTTACGTTGTGTGATTCAGTGACTGTTGTACGTACTGGTTAAAGTTGGACAACTGTTAAAGTGAATTGTTAAGATAACATATTGTTGATTAAATCAGGAATCAAAAGTGACATCGTTTTACTTGGTGTTCAACAAGATAATATCTACCCTCAAGCTTACATCAGAAGTGAGATCAGGACTCTACTCTCACTGGCGTGACGTGTTTGAACATGTTCGAAGTACAGCAAAAAAAAACATGATGCAGATCAGAATACTAGTAGTGGTACGCCACAAGAGCGTGAATGCAGCATACGTAAGTCGTGTAATAACGTCTCTGTTACCTCGATGGAAGATCTGAGCCACGAAGAAATCGTCACATCTTACGTTCTGGCTCATGTTGCCCAGTTTGACTGTCGACTTCATCACATGGGATTTACTAACGGAAATACAACACGTAACAAGCTATTGCAAGAAATTAAGGCAAGTGCAAATCTCAAGTGAAACTTCGATCGCAATAATGGATCTGTCATGACGAGTGGGTAGTTCCGACACGAATCGTTTTTAAGCCAATGACTACTGCTAGAGTTACATGGCACTAGTGCAGTAAACCAGGACATGAGACTGTGAATTGTCGCTGAAATTTTAGAATCTACTCGATTCAATACCAATAACACTACACGTTCGATGACTTCGGGCTCCAGCAAGCAAGCAAACAAGAAAGCAAGCAAGTTTCCGTGGGGAAGAAAAATTGACACATCTGAAGTCGTCGTGAGCTGTAAGATAAGACGTCCGGTGCGTTCGTGTCTGGCGATGCGGCGGTGTTCGGGTTCCGCTGGCGGATGCAGGTTTTTCCGGTGAAGTGCGTGCTTGTGCGTGCTTGACATGTGTTCGCGGTTGGCTTCCTCAGTGTGGGAGTAACATCGTGTAGCCGGAGGTGAGACTTCCGCGGTCGCGGCCCACCCAGTCCGCGAGAACCGGGCAGATCGCCTCGACGGTACGGAGGCCGGCCGACGGGTCCGCCAAACGACGAGACCACGCCTCCAGCACGGACTGCCGATATTGGAGCCCCCGCGCTCCGGCTGCACTTGCGCTAGGGCGCGCCGCCTCGTAGGAGACTGTGAGGTATCATTGAATAACTCTGACTGCGATCGCGCGCTGCCGGCGTCGCAGCGCGGCGACGTTCTCGTGGGTAAGGACGTGGCACCAGACGGGTGCTCCGTATAGTGCCATCGACCACACGGGTACCATCACCCTGCCTATTTCTACCGTGAAGCAGTGGTGTATTTCGGTTTGAAGGGTGGGGCAGCGGTTGTAACTATACTGAGACCTTAGAACTTCTATCTCAAGGTGTGTGGTGCGTTTACGCTGTGGATGTCTATGGGTTCCAGTAACCACTTAACACAAGGTGGGTTGTAAGCTCGTCCACACATTAATACGAAGAGCATAATCAAACGAAATTAGATACGAAGTTTAAAGGGCCGTTTAAAGTAGTTGAAGTATTGGATGGTGTCGATTTAATTTTGACTCTCACACATTCGCTTAAGGCTCGAGCTGCTACTTGCCTCACAAAAATACAGCCTGGTAAGATACCCTGGCCTACTATTAGAGAGATGCTGACAAAATTATCTAATGATGCAAGACCACTTCGACTTGGTTATTAAATTTGAAATGGAAAGCAAAAAGGGACCAGCTGAAGCCGGTATCCGGCTATGGCAACTTATAAAGAAGATTCCCGACGCTAATGTGCCAGAACAAATAGCCACCGGATTTGTTATATCAATACTGTCGCAGTGTGATGAAAGAATCCGTCGGGAATTGAACTCTGTCGTTATTACCACAAAAAATCGTCTATTTCACACATTACGTGGCTTTACCCTCAAAAGAAAAAACGAAGATCCTGATAAAGAACCAAAACGCTCTCGAAGTTTTTTTCCGTGGAAGCTGCCATTTCTGCGGAAAACCTGGGCATCGTGCCGAAGGGTGTTGCGACAGATACTGCTCTCAAACTTTTTTCGATATTCCAGCAAAACCTGAACAACCTCCTCATCCGTGGGCGCCCGGCTCTCGCCTGCAAGTCGGCTGTTACGTGTGCGGTGATGCGAGCCATGTAGCTTCTGGGTGTTCCATGCGCTACAAGAAGAAAAACGACACTGCTCCAGGTGCTGTGGCAGGTCCAACCAGAGACGTCAACGTGTGTTTCAGAGCTTCAGTGTGTTACAGATAAGTGGTTTTGGCTTCCCCTTTATGTTCCATTCAGGGTCAGAATGTAGTCTTATAAAACAAAGTCATAGTAATTTATTCAATGGTAAGCGGTTTCATGAACAAGTCACTCTTTGATCTGAAAGTAACTTAGACCAATCGTGATATTCAATTCGCCCTTAATAGTGCACGTTGTCGAGTAACAGGGTTTACTCCAATAGAATAGACGTTTGCCGTTCAGGGTAGTTCACTTGAAATATCTTAAAGTTTCAACAGAGTGATAATCCCTCTAGATTAGATCTTGATTTAGCACGGTCAAAGACCGGCGAAAACATAAAAAGACACACACAAACAGAAGCTTTGTTTAGTCGAGGCAAAGCTAAAGTCAACCTCTTTTCCGCTGGGGATTTTGTTTTCGTAAGTTGACCGAAAATGTAAAGGTCCCTTCAACATTACTACAGTTTTGGAAAACGATAGGTATAAATTGAGACATGTAAATAGTTCTAATAGAGTGTACAAATTTCCCCATGAAAACTTACGTGAAATACCTCGAGGCCCGTCAGGCCTACTAGAAATTTCTGAAAATTATAGTGACGATGACGTGACGGCGTACACAGATGGGTTAATTAATCTTGTTCATGAAACTGATCTTAATGATGACGACTCTATCACTGACAATAGAAGCGACATTTTTGTCCGCAAATAGCGATACAGCAAACATAGTCTGTGGGTAGTGATACAATGTCTGTCTGTAAGCTCAGGCACCTCAGGTGCAGGTGTTGGAAATATAGAAAACGATGGTCGGTCTCGCACTATTTCTGAAGAAATTCCGTATAAATGTTCTGGTTTAAGAAATGTTTTAACAAATGCTACCGTACACGCAGATTAAAAAAAAAAAAAAAAAGAGAATTGTATGTGGCTAGAGAGATGTTAATCCGGACTAGCAAAAAAAAAAAAGAGAAAAAAAAAAAGAAAGTGTGAAGTCATTGAAGGGTCTGTCCGGTCCAATGGCTTGGCTATAGGGATTTTCATCCAGATTAGCCACAACAATTAGCTACAGGGATTGCGATTCGGTCTAGCATTATCCGGTCCAATTCGAAAAACTGAAGGGATAACAATTCCGGTCTAAGTTAAAAGGGACATACTTACATACCTGAAGAGTTTTAAATGAACTGGCCCAGGTATGTAAGCAGTCTGAAGGTTATTTATAGCCAGTATAGGATTTTCTGAAGAATTATGCGAACCGAACCGTACTAGATTGTTAATATCATAGACCACGTTTTAAGTTGCATCCGTTAATGTCAGGATGAACGAACACGTTTGTTGTTCACAGACATACCATAAGAATGCGCGCACGAGGACGAGCGCACGTCAGTATGGCCGTGACGGCGTTAACGATATTTATGTTATATAGCACGTGCAATAGGAGTGACTCACACAAGCCAGGTGCGCCGGCCGTGTCGTTCCACTCGTAAACAACAGCTGCAACAGAAGTGACTCATAAGCCAGCTGCGCCGGCTAGTATAAAAAGGCGGAACGTGCCTTGAAATGAACATTCGTTGGACTGCGCTTGCCTGGTGCACTTACTATATCCTTGTTACGTTGTGTGATTCAGTGACTGTTGTACGTACTGGTTAAAGTTGGACAAGTGTTAAAGTGAATTGTTAAGATAACATATTGTTGATTAAATCAGGAATCAAAAGTGACATCGTTTTACTTGGTGTTCAACAAGATAATATCTACCCTCAAGCTTACATATGTATGTTTGTAACGGAATCTTTGAACATGATTTTGACCCCCTTCAAAACGTCGGATTAACTCGAAATTTGGTATACTTATTAAGGACCGATGAAAATTCAAATTTAAAAAAAAATTGAAATTCAAGTAAAAAATTAAAAATAAACAATAGTTTAAAAAAAACTAACAAAATACGCTTTTATAGAAAATCCAACTAAAAAATAGAAAATAAATTTTAATAAATATGAATTAAAAATAGTGTAAGAAAAAACTATTTTATTGTAAAAAAGCGTGCGGTGCTTTTCAGGATATTATCAAAATAGCCCTTCTACTCATATCTGTTCATAAAATATTTATAACTACTGATACCATACACCCCATGCTTTTTTTTTACAATAAAATCATTTTTTCTTGCACTATTTTTAATTCATATTTATTAAAGTTTATTTTCTATTTTTTAGTTGGTGTTTCTATAAAAGCGTATTTTGTTAGTTTTTTTAAACTGTTGTTTATTTTATTTATGACTTTGACCTCTTTTTTTATATTATCAATACGTGATTTTTTTTCAAACTTCGATATCGATATGTGGTGTACGTGATATCGTTAAATTAAACATTTTACTTGTAACTTTTAGCGCTAACCAGCTATTGCGGGCTGCTTCACCTGGCTTTATCTGCTACTTTTATACACGGAAAATATAAATTATTAATCTGTCTAGCCGTGTAACGCACCATAAGGCGACTTAGAAAAACTTAAATAAACCATGAGTGATCTTATTTCTAAAACGGTATCTCATTTTGGTGTACTAATAATTTAGAAAAATGAAGCATATCTTAGGTAACATAACAAAGAGTAAAAAAGGACATGTATATAAATATATCAATAATATACTCATATAAATAAACAACCTATTACGTAAATCACCTATGAATACTATAACCTGTGAAATTCAGTAATTTAAATCTTTACAAATCAGACATTTTATTTAGTGGTGGTAGGACCTCTTGTGAGTCCGCACGGGTAGGTACCACCGCCCCGCCTATTTCTGCTGTGAAGCAGTAATGCGTTTCAGTTTGAAGGGTGGGGCAGCCGTTGTAACTATACTGAGACCTTAGAACTTATATCTCAAGGTGGGTGGCGCATTTTCGTTGTAGGTGTCTATGGGCTCCAATAACCACTTAACATCAGGTGGTCTGTGGACTCGTCCACCGATCTAAGCTATAAAAAAAACTTAATTTTCTTGATGGGTTTTTTATTTATTTATAGTTAAAAATAATGTACATTCTGCACTGTTTATCATCAATCCACTCCGTTATTTCGCGCTTCTCATCTATAAGGTCAAGTTAAACTGACTGACAGAATAGGCTGGTAAACTTTCTCATTCCTTAAATCAGTCAAATCGTTTCCCATTCGTTTTTCTTTGAACCATTCTTTAAAACTATATTCTATTGTTTTTTTCATAATTTAATCTTTATTTAATATTTTACGATATTTACTTTCAAATGCGATTTTTTTTTCTATATTCTGATGCTAATCTCAAACCAGGCCCAAACTCGTAGTAATAAAGGGTAGTCGTTTGATATTATAAAGGCAGCAATCTCTGCCACCACGAAGCAACATCGCCCATCACAAATCATGATTTGAAAATAACGCGATGATTACTGTATCATTAAAATTACATAAACCGCGAACGTGCGTCGTGTAATCCGTAACTTTTTTGTTTTCAACTATTTAAATTAAGTACATGAGTTTTTTGCGTTTTTTGCTTCCATTCCAAGATTACATACTTTTTGACATATCGCCTAGGTAATTACAGCTCAGTTTTCTCAACTATTCAGAAACTACACGTTAATTTATTTGAATAAGAAAGTTGATATAATATCAATCAGTAACAATTATGTCCAATTATATTATTACAACTATTCAGTGAGCCTCTACCGCAAAAAATGGAGCGGCGTCTTCATTTCAAAATGGCTTTAATAGAAAGCTATAATTAAACATTTGCCACTAGAAAAATTACAAAATTATTTTATGTTCATAGTTCGCTTCAGGATTAAATTTAACGGGACGGTATCAATATATCAACAAAAATATAAGAGGACTCACGATTGGAAAATCAACCGTAGATATTCCTCGCTAATTATTGTTTTGGCTCTATTGCATTATGATAGCTAAGAATGTTTAACGAACAGTCGATGTTGCTAACATTGCCGGATTTTCAAGGCATGTTAAAAACAAAACATGACATCCATCATTCGGTAATATTTGAAAGCCAAATGTGCCGACATCTTAACGAGATATTAACATGATGTGTGAGTGAGCTTTACTAAACGGGTGCGACCATTGAATTAACTCTTATCTAGAGGAAGAATATGCGCCTGTAAGCTGGAGACATTAAGTTTTTTTTTTTTTGACACGCTTTTATTAGCTTGTTGTGGTTGTTTCTGTGCAACGAAATCTTTGATCGTAGTTTTCACCGACTTCAAGACGTGAAACTAATTTGAAAATTTTCTCAGGCACCTAGGACGGATAGTTATACAATAGTTATATAACTTCGCTTTAATATAACACTATCAAAAGGAGAAAAACAAGATGAAATTCAATCGATAATTCGGTTTGCTATTTAAGCCTTAGTAGTTATTACCCAAAAAAAAGATTTTTTAAACAGTCGATTACGCTTTATATTCTTTATGGTTATTGTCGTGTAAGAACGAAAACAAAAGTATCATAAATGGATATATATCCAGAGTGACCAAGTGAAAGTTGTCTGGCAACATTTATAAATTCACTGGAGGCTTCTTCCGATTCTGTAAATTCTTTTGTTCACCTATTTCTTGAACGTGAAAAGTTAATAATTGTTTATGAATGAATGAATGAATGATTTATTTTATTTCAGACAAGAACAAGTCCATATGTGTACATAGTATCATTGAAACATAATTAAAATTAACAAAACCAATCAAATAAAAAATATACATTTATTAAAAATAATTATCAGTTGAATACATTTCAAATATTCCATTCAACTGATACTTACTTCGAACCAACCATTATTATTATTTAGTCCGCAAGTGAACCATGGTACAATGGTTCAAGTACCGACAGTCATAACGGTCTGTTAATGCCTTCAGGATGCTGTTTAGATCGATATACTAATTTACGACCCAGCTGGTGTTTGCTGGTTTCCGATGTAAATTAACAACGTGAAAGCCGCCACTGATCTTAAGAAGGTCAATTAGTTTTTCCCTACCTATAGGCAGGTAGCCTAGAAGACTTTTCCAGTTACGCCCGGACGGTTAGGTGAGGAGGCTCAACCTGAGAGAATTTGCTCACACTACCCCTAGGGGAGCAGTGCTTCGCAGAACCTACTACCGAATCAGAATCGCGATTCACTGAGATTATCCGGCGGGAAACTCAGCTTTGTCAGCGGCTTTGTCTATGGGCTAGTTCGCTCGTCGAACTCTTCTTCGTGATCGACGAGTTCGACGAGGACGATGACCAGAGCTTGAGGGACTAAAAGCACCAGAAGGTCAAAGTTTCAATTGACTTGTGTAGCTACTCCGTAGAAATCACATAACAATGTAAACCTTCCCTGAAATTTCTACCACAATAATTATTGTAGATACAACTTTATAACTTTCCAAACAGGGCGCATGAACGCTTCTAGTTCATTTAATTATTAGTTTCGTGATCGTCTAAATAATTTCCTCGACGTACGTGTTAATGTTTCAGATGGTCCATAGCACGGCACTACTTTATCCGGTCATCGTTGTAAATTAACCCACAGACACAGCCCACTGAGTTTCTCGCCGGATCTTCTCAATGGGTCGCATTTCCGATCCGGTGGTAGATTCTGCGAAGCACGGCTCTTGCTAGGGTTCGTGTTAGCAACGTCGTCAGGTTTGAGCCCCGTAAGCTCACCTACTAGTTAAGGTTACGCTGAAATAGCCTCTCAGGGCTATCAGCTTAGGTAGAAAAAAAATACTACTTTATCTAATCATCCAATTTGCTCGGTTCCATTGACCATAAACAAATCAACGTAATTTACACGCTTCGTTGTGCGGATCTCCGAAACTAGACCACAATTGAAAACGAAAAGACCAATTTTATAAATTATCGAAAAGGTAAGCTGATAAATAAATACAATTTTCCTCGATTTCGAATGTAACGATGACAAATAGAAGTACTGACCCGTCTTCGTTATAGAAAAAGACATCGAGCGCATTCGAAAAAAAAAGAAAGTATGATGTTAGTTGTCAATAATAGTAACCGGTGCATTTGGGCACAGCTCTAATATCATCGATGTTGAATATTTGAGAACGCTTTCGAAGTCGTCGTGGCCTAACGGATAAGACGTCCGGTGCATTCGTGTTGAGCGATGCACCGGTATTCGAATCTCAGGCGGGTACCAATTTTTCTAATGAAATACTTACTCAACAAAAGGTTCACGATTGACTTCCACGGTGAAGGAATAGCATCGTGTAATAAAAATCAAACCCGCAAAATTATAATTTGTGTAATTACTGGTGTTAGGACCTCTTGTGAGTCCGCGCGGATGGGCACCCTGCCTATTTCTGCCGTGAAGCAGTAATGCGTTTCGGTTTGAAGGGTGGGGCAGCCGTTGTAACTATACTTGAGACCTTAGAACTTATAACTCAAGGTGGGTGGCGCATTTACGTTCTGGATGTCTATGGGCTCCGGTAACCACTTAACACCAGGTGGGCTGTGAGCTCGTCCACCCACCGAAGCAATAAATAAAAAAAGCTTAGCGTCAATCGCACTCGTTTGGGGCTAGAATATATTATAAACACATCAGTCAAGAGATTATCATGTTTTGCATACGAAGATTCAATTTTTTTAATTCTGTACTTCTACTTTCCAGTGATCTTCCGTACTGAGTAGGTACCGTTATCGTAAATTTTCGTATAAAGCTTCTAGCTCTGTTATTTGACTCATTGAGTTACAATCTATTTCAAACATTAAACAATTTAACACAAAAACAAATCACACAATACATTTTCTTCAGTTTAAATAGTTACGCATAAACTATCTATTCCGCAAAGATTCTCTTGGGTTAAACCTGCTTAATGATGAAATAAAAAAGCTAACTGACAGCTGTGAATGTCAAAAATGTTCCTTTCTAATCAAGTTTTTAAACGGTTTTCGATATTTCGAAATTCAAAACGTTGGAAGTTATAATGCAAAAATATTTATTGAAAATCAGGTCAATGACATTTTATAATCACAAAACAAAACCATTATCGGGCCAAAAACTGTCCTCGCTTATACACCAAGTCTACGAGTATATGGTAGATAATGCTCAATAACATTAATTTTACAATTTTAATTTTAATAAAAACATTACTACAAGACGTAGATGTTGTAGACGAAAATATTCATGTAGTTTTTGGAGTAACTAGATTTCCTTTACAATCGATCAGACGCGTCACTTTAAAACAGAATCTCATCTACAGTTGGCAACTATCAGACCATACATTTTAATACATTATGGAGGTTGTGAGTCATTTTGAACTTTAGTTTTTTGGAACGCATTACGACATTGGCGAAACTTAATAATCTGAGGACAACGTGGCTTAATATTACGATAATTTTAATTGCCAATCTGGAGGGCGAACTTCCTACGCATTTTAGGTATTTTTATGTAACGAAAATAAAATAAAAATCGAGTCAAATATTACATAACAATGAATACCACCTTCTTAATGCTAATTCAAAATATTTTTATTGGAAAATTAGCGTCTTCTTGTTCATGCTTTCTGATTGTTCTTCAAAATCTTAAATTCAAAATTAATCGGTTTTAAAATCCATTATATAATTCCACTCAGAAAAAAAGCAGACAAAAGCGCCCTAACAAAAAACGCAAGCTTGGATTAGATAAAATCTTGAGATAAATGTTACCGCGGCCACTGTATCCACCAATTTTACCCAGAAAGAAAGGGAAAAGTCCATGACAATAAATGTGCCTCTACTCAAAACCTTAACTAATTAAAAAAGAGGATGCTTTGAACTCTGAAACATCGATGTGCCATTTCCGGTTATTCTAGTGAGATAACAATCACACGAGTTATCCAACTCTCTTTGTTATTCGGAATGTGAACGAAAAAGGTGATATAATTTTATTAGAGTATAGAATTTCGTTTTTTAGTTCGTAGAAGTTTTTGTTTTTTTTAGCTTTCAAATCTTTCTTGAAATTAGAGGAACGAGGTCGGATCCAATTTCAGATCAAGCACTTTTTTTTTATTACCTTAATGTGTGGACGAGCTCACAGCCCTCCTGGTGTTAAGTGGTTACTGGAACCCATAGACATCTAAATGCAGGTAAATGCGCCAGGTTAAAATTTCATCGCTGCTTCGGAGTCCGTAATAAACAAACACACATCGACTTTAACGTATACTTTATTATTATTTATTATCCTATATTATTCTCCAGTCATCACGATACTTTTTCCCATTATTGACCGCCACATCATACGGGCCAACCGCTGCTTAGTAATTCACGCACATGCAGATTTATTATTTAATTTTGATGCCGTAGAATTCATACACCGATCGTTTAGCATCTGTACACGGTCACCGTCCTCGTCGAACCCGTCGCTTGCGACGAAGGGCTCGACGAGTTAATTAACCCATAGACACAGCCCACTGAGTTTTTCACCGGATCTTCTCAGTGGGTCGCGTTTTCGATCCGGTGGTAGATTCTGCGAAGCACTGCTCTTGCTAGGGCCAGTTTTGCAACACACCTGGTTTGAGCCACGTGAGCTCAACTACACGTCAAGGAGAAGCTAATATAGAATCTCGAGACTATCAGCAAAGGTAGGCAAAAACGAAAAAAAAAAGGACACTTTGAAAACAAATGATCTTCGACATTGCGATAACTCTTGTATGGGTCGAACCCTTTCTTTTATTTATTTATAACAAAATTAAATTCAATAACCAGAAACTTTGTTAATTTAAAGAGAAATAAAGAAACATTACTAATGATGTTCGTAATAATTTTAGTAAATTAATTTTAATAAAATAATTTTCTACTGGATACAGAATAACTTTCGATGGTACGAGAAACAGAGGCATAACCAAAATTTCGCTATATGCAAATGGGTTTAAAATTATTATTTTTTATGATGATGGTAAGTTATTACCGTCGCTCATAGACGCCAGTAATGTCGGGCACAGTCAAGTCGCTACCTAAAAAATATAATACATTTGAATTATACAATATTTTTACGACATTCTTAATAATATCACAGGCTTTAAAAATACTATTGATTACTATTGATTTGAAAACTAATTTTAGACAACACGCCGCGAATTATCGAATAATTAATGAGAACCTAAAAATTTTGTTGTCAATTCATATCTACATATTAATACGTGAAGCAAAAACTTTGTATCCCTTTTTACGAAAATTGCGCGGACGAAGGAGTATGAAATTTTCTACACTTATAGAGAATATAGAGAAGAAGTGCACAATGCTAATTTTTTTTTTTAAATATTGCATAAAAGATACATTAAATCAATAAAGAAAACATTACTACATACCAACAACACACACTACATACCATGTATTTGACGCACACACGCATGCATACTATTTATTGTCAAACTTTTGTTCTTGACGTCTGTGGTCAAATTGAGAATAGATTAAATATTGTTTGTCTTTAATAATATTTTTTTATAGTGTAGCCTTGGCGAAATTTGTGGTTATAGAAGTATAAAATACAATCATAATAGTGTACAAACTTACAAATCCAATTAATTATAGTCGAATTTCGACTACTGCGGGACCTCTAGTTCACATAATTTTAAGAATCAAACAATATCTATTTTATATTTTTACGCTACTTTCGAAACAGAGGACAAAGCATAAATTTTACATTCGACCACTAAATCTAACGATTGCATATCAATAGACGTTTTCTTACTCAACCTCAAACTAGATGATACAGACTACGCAAATAATATGTAAATGTGTTATGGAATGGAAATGTGAATGGTATATTCATTGTTTAGACTTAACAAGCATGTCAATTAGAATTGTATTTTTTAAAAATACTAACACAATTTCTTTGGTAGCAGTTGCTTAAAAATGTTACAATGCACACAAAACAGGACTAATTTATTCTTTTGTAAGACAATGAGAAGTTCCAAATTGCATTAAATGAGTCAAGAATAATAAAAGTAAATTTACGACATTTAGTATTTATTTTATTTCGTATAGTTTCCTCCTTTATTTAATTGATAACTAATGATTGAATAATGTATTTAAAAAAATATCATAAATATTTCTTCATTTGGTACAATTTTGAACTAGACTATTTAAAATTATGATTTTGTAAAAATTACGTCTTACCAAGGGATATTATATTAATACAAATTTCTGGACGAGCAGCATATAAATCCACGTAACATGTTTCTTGTTAGTAATTATAATTATGTGATTAGGACATTACAAATTAAGTTATCTTCCATAGCAATTACTGTTTTAAAACATGTCCATGGACTTAAATGTAGAATTGGTAAGAACGGAACGTATGAAAAGAGTGTGGAACGGAGCGTTGAGAAGTGAGTGACAGAAAACCGAAAGAAAAGGAAAAGAGAATGACAGACAGAACGGCAGAGAAAAGAAATATGGTGAAGACGGTTAAAAAATAAGCAAGGCGTACATAAAGAAGTGTTAATTAATTTTTAATTGTTATTATAACAGAAAATTTTAGAACCGTAGAAGTTTTATTTTATGCGCTGCGGTCCCTACCTATTCTACATAAATGGTGGGTTTAAAACCGCGTTAGCAACAAATTAAACATTCTTAACAGCAAATCTAGTATGTGTTTTTTGCATTTGTATAAACACTAAGCTAATATTTTGGATTAGCCCGGGTACAGGGAGATGCCCCGAGGCCCGAACCGAGGGGACATGAGGATCCGACGAATATTTTGAGATACAGCTTAATATATTCCGTTTTAAAATTTATCTCAGTCAAAGCAACTATTATAATAGGACTTCTTTTGTAGGTTGACGAAACATTGAACGAAACCAAATCGTGATCTTGAAGTTAATATTCATAATTAAATTAACAACATCTCTTTGTTTTGGGAAATATGGGTGTTTTGGGAAACGAATGCATTTGTCAATTAAACCTATGATTACTTCATATAAAAATATATATATCTGTTCCTTTTTACGATTTCTTCATGACAAGCCAATGATGGAAGAGATCATGTACCTCTGCAACAACAGAAACTATTTGCTTCAATAGACCTATTTTATACGGAATGTATCTATTATATTATTTATAATGCTAATTAACAAGCTTAGTAGCTGCCTCGTTACAACCATCACTAGCCTTTAAATATGTTCCCCGTTATGTATGTATATCGCCATCTTTTTTTGTAATAAAATATGTGAAAAAATCTAAGACTGCACAGTGCAAAGTTCACACACAACTTAGGAGCGAATTGAATTGATACATTTTAAAATGCATTCGAGATTATGCAAATCGTATTTAATAAATTTTAATATGAGAACAGATTTAAGATAGCACTTCATTTCACAACATTGTATCATTCCTATGGAATACAAAATAATTGTACATATTTAGCAATGATGTTTGTTTAGTGAATAGCTATAACGGCCGTCTGGTGTAGTGGTAAGTGACATGGTCACTACACAAGGGGGTCGCAGGTTCGAATCCCGCCAAGGGAGGATATTTGTATGATAAATATAAATGTCTTTTCCAGGGTTATGTATGTATATTAAATATATGTATGTGTATAATAAAAATCTTACATTTATTTCCGTTATCTGGTACCTGTAACACAAGTTCTTTACGAACTTATCACGGGACCAGTTAACGTGGCGTGATTGTTTTAAAAAAAAAAAAAAAGCGAAATTAAGGTTGCTTCCGAACTTGTAGTGTGTTGTAGTTCAATTACGACTGCCTAGTTGAGTTGAATGCACTCACTCTTGTCTAGTTACAAGTTAAAGGTGTGACAATCTTTAATTGGCTTTATATAACTTTATAATTTGTTTGTTGTGGAAAACCAACACCATAGCAGATACAGTGTGCATAATTAAAAGAAGTAACAGAGAGTCAGTTAAAGGTCCTCCTAGCATTTATAAATTTTATGGTTAACAGATGTACTGCGACACCACTGGTATTTTACATTTTTATATCTAGCTTTATGGCTTTATGTAAGCATAGTATTTTCTTCGGTTCTCACGAGTCGTAAACATATGTAATAAAATTATTTTTTGTTATATTTGTCCGTGGCCGTGAAAACTATTAAGTATTCGGAACTTCGTAAAT
The DNA here is from genome assembly GCF_030267445.1 of Bombyx mandarina. Lineage (NCBI taxonomy): Eukaryota > Metazoa > Arthropoda > Insecta > Lepidoptera > Bombycidae > Bombyx > Bombyx mandarina. The sequence continues at coordinate 5,518,865 of NC_143224.1, read as the reverse complement.
AATACAATGATGGTAAAAAACCTGATATTAAGCCGTATTTTTTATTTATTATACATATTATTATGAAAAATTAATGTAAATTACGCGGTAGTAGCACTTTCGCAAATTCTCCGTATACTGTTTTCAAATAAAACTATTATGATTACAGTATTGCTGATTGATAATTGAACTAAAATTATACGTATATGGTATGTAGTTTAAAATTTATCATTTAAACTACAATCAATGCAACCAACTGCACTTAATTAAAATTAGTAATATCTCGTGTCTTTCTTTAAAACTCGTGTATGTTGCATTTTATTCAAAAAACATATCCCAAACATTAAACCAAAAAAATGCTTTCTCGTGAGAATACCGTCCTTGAAACCTTAAACTAGGCTTACACGATCATAAAGTTTTTTCAATACCAACAAGATTACCTGAAGATTTATTGCTGGGAAATTTATTTATTTTTTGTTTATTTACATCGGTTGACGACTTACAGCCCATAGACAACACAAAGTCACATTACCATATTACCCATTAAGTCATACAAATTTTGTATCCTTTATACTAAAACTCATTTATTTCGAAGCACTTCTGCCTATAAAACGGACGTCGATCGTCGATAGCATTAGTCTTATTATATTATATTACGTCCATATCATATTCGAGTTAATGCTTAATCGACTAATGCGATGATTGATTTTTGGTTGGTTCTTCGAGTTAATTAAATTTGTTACGTTTGACATGAATGATGTAATCGACTATACGTATTGGGCATTTTTGCACTGTTTTTAGTTGCGTCTGTGGCCTAACTGACGCTACTACAAAAATTCAAATGTTGCCATTTTCCCAAGTAAATACCTAACACACAAAGAATAATAAAGTTCGGCGTCCCGAAGGGGAGGCGATGGGAGAGATGTGCTCCGCACTAAACGCTTCACTTTCCCCCCTTTGCCTTTTCATGAGTTCTGTGTCATGCGAGGTTTGGACGTTGGTTGTTGAGCGACAGGAGGTTTTAGTCAGTTCGACTCCGACATGCCCCGCTCGCCATCCCCAGAGGAGGGCGGAAGTCCGGTAATTTCCTCCTGACCAAAAAAAAAGCTATTCATAATACTATGTTATGCTAGCACGAACTGAAACGAAATGGCAAGTGTTATACTCGAATGTAATAACTTCGATGAGTGAATGATCACACGACTCTCTTCGTGAGGCCCATAAGCATCGCAATGAATACCGCCGCCAACCTTGAGGTACATTATCGAAGTTATAATTATATAGCATAACGTCTCCCCCACTCTTTAGAACGGAATTGATTCGCGCCAGAAATAGACATGACAGTGGTACGACCCTACATGATACGATGGTACTAGCAACTTCTTACACCCTGTATATACTGCCTGAACATAAACAGAGAACGGTATACGAGTACACCTGTCATCAATTGGTTGAATTAAGAATGAATTTTCAATTAAAAGTATTCAGGCTCTTCATCAAATGCGGGTAGTTACTGACTTAGATAAGAAATCACTATTAAATTCCTCATTCAACTATAGGAGCTCTATCAAAGCTAACCATACGAAAGATGGTGACGTCATAAAATAAATTAGAGCACTTACTGGAATTTACATAGGTACACAAATAAATTTAGATGCGGTTTTTAAAATCATTCACATAGATCGATTAATGTATGTATTATAATTCCACTTTAGTATTTGTTGTAAGAGATTTGAATTTTAGGCGTTACGTTTGTACGACTTTTATGTATAATTTTTATTTAAAACGACAATTACTGTTTAAACGTAAAGAAATAATTTAATTGTTAAACGGGGCGAGAGTTTAAATTAGAAAATATAAAAGAAAAATTCGAAATTTCCTGCCAAACAATAAATAAAATTCATTTTATTTTAGCCTCTTGTTGGATACGTTTCGCGATAAAATCTAAACAGTGATTGTTGTTTAGATTTCCGTCCCTATATACATACATATGTAGGTAAGTAAAAGGGATAGTTGCCGTGTGTAATGAATGATAGGGCGACGCTCCACTTGCTTCGAAAGCGTTCGAGTGAAAACAAATGAAACGGAGAAACGTACCTAACATTTTACGTGTTCAGTTCAATACACTTGTTGTTCGATTAGCGTACTTAGTGATAGAATTACTGGTGGTGGGACCTCTTGTGAGTCCGCACGGGTAGGTACCACCGCCCTGCCTATTTCTGCCGTGAAGCAGTAATGCGTTCCGGCTTAAAGGGTACGGCAGCCGTTGTAACTATGACTTTACAACTTATATCTCAAGGTGGGTGGCGGATTTACGTTTTAGATGTCTATGGGCCCCAGTAACCCTTTCACATCAGGTGGGCTGTGAGCTCGTCCACCCATCTAAGCAATAAAAAAAAGAATGAATAAGTACAACAATTTTAAAAGCTAATACTTCGGACTAGGCAATTTGTCAATGTAAAAGAGTGACAAATGTAAAGCAAATTATTAAAATTAAACGGTTTTTTGTTATTTAAGTGCGCCTTAAAATAATCAGTTCCATTAAAGTCAACTTGACTTTACCCATTTGCGATAATTTTTTATAGCGAATCTGTCTAAAATAAGCTATACATACATTAGACGATGGTAACAATGAATATAGAGGAAAATAAAATTAAAACTTCACTAATACAAACAACAGCAACAGGGAAACGCGAATCACCTACGCGTTGGACAGACCTCATCAAAGCTATTCCTCAAACCTCCTTAGTCCAAAGTTCCAGAGACGCAGAAGACCACAACAAGTGGAGGAGCATCGAAGGCTGCTTTAGCCGGTGAAAATGCAGCATTATCAAGCACGACCACTCTGTCAAAGGCTAAGGCTTACTAAGGAAAGAAGAATGCATACAATATCGAAAAAATGGTAATTTTTAAAATGCTGTGTACCTAATATTGGTCTAATATTTATCTTTTTTATTCTAGTATAAATAGCTTTCATCCCGAACTCTCATGGAGATACGTCACTATAAGATAATGAAGAAGAACCATAGGTAACTATATTTCTATCAATTATTCTAGTAGTTTAAGATGAATTTCATTCATTCCAATCAGGATAATATTTAGATTTTTCAAGGGTTAAAACAAAAGGCTTTAAGAGAGCTACTAGCACCAGATCAGTTGGTACAGAGCCCAATTACTTAAGACATCCGATAGAATTTGCGTGACCACTTTCACGGGAAAGGGAGCGATAATAATAGCTATTGGAATGGTTCTTGCGCAATGTAATCGTGTTAGTAAAACTCTGATAGAGCTATTTGCGGTTTAGATTTTGTATGGAGCGAGCGCAACGTGCAAAAAAATTGCGCTTCATTTCTATCTTAAAAGATTCACGTTTTTTATTAATACTTGGACATTGAGATAATTATTTAATAAATAAACTCATAGCCTAATGGTTTGCTTTAGACTTATTTATTCAGTGTGATTGCCGATGTTTTCAAACTTGAAGACAATGGGATAAAAGTCATCCTATAGTCACTCACGCTTAGACCACATAATAAATAAATAATTGAATACATCTAAAATTAATGTTTTCAAATCTTTAGTCAATAATTTTCCACAGATCACAAACTTGTTAATAAACAATATAAAATATTTTACGGATAAGCTGTTGTTCTCCAGCCATAGTATAATATTACGTAGTGTGCCAACAAATTTTGCATACGAATTATACTATCATAATAATTTATGTATATGTTGGCTTGAGGGTAGATATTATCTTGTTGAACACCAAGTAAAACGATGTCACTTCTGATTCCTGATTTAATCAACAATATGTTATCTTAACAATTCACTTTAACACTTGTCCAACTTTAACCAGTACGTACAACAATCACTGAATCACACAACGTAACAAGGATATAGTAAGTGCACCAGGCAAGCGCAGTCCAACGAATGTTTCTCGCAAGGCACGCACCGCCTTTTTATACTAGCCGGCGCAGCTGGCTTATGAGTCACTTCTGTTGCACGAGTGGAACGACACGGCCGGCGCACCCGGCTTGTGTGAGTCACGCCTGTTGCACGTGATGTTTATTAGAAATATTGTTAACGCCGTCACGGCCATACTGACATGCGCTCGTCCTCGTGCGCCTTTTTATGGTTGTTCTGTAGACAATAAGCGTATTCGTTCATCCTGACATTAACGGATGCAACTTAAAACGTGGTCTATGATATTAACAATCTAATACGGTTCGGTTCGCATAATTCTTCAGAAAATCCTATACTGGCTATAAATACTGACTGCTTACATACCTGGGCCAGTTCATTTAAATCTCTTCAGGTATGTAAGTATGTCCCTTTTAACTTAAATCGGAATTGTTATCCCTTCAGTTTTTCGAACTGGACCGGATAATGTTAGACCGGATCGCAATCCCTGTAGCTAATTGTTGTGGCTAGTCCGGATGAAAATCCCTATAGCCAAGCCATTGGACCAGACAGACCCTTCAATGACTTCACACTTTTTTTTATTTTTTTTTCTCTTTTTTTTTTTTTTTTTTTTATTCTTTGCTAGTCCGGATCAACATCCCTTTAGCCAAGTCGTTGGACCGGATACACCCTTCAACGACCTACATTTTTTTTTTTCTCTTTTTTTTTTTTTTGCTAGTCCGGATTAACATCCCTTTAGCCAAGTCATTGGACCGGATACACCCTTCAATGACTTACAATTTTTTTTTTTTTTTTTTTCTCTTTTTTTTTTTTTGCTAGTCCGGATTAACATCTCTCTAGCCACATACAATTCTCTTTTTTTTTTTTTTTTTAATCTGCGTGTACGGTAGCGTTTGTTAAAACATCTCTTAAACCAGAACATTTATACGGAATTTCTTCAGAAATAGTGCGAGCCCGACCATCGTTTTCTACATTTCCAACACCTGCACCTGAGGTGCCTGAGCTTACAGACATTGTATCACTACCCGCAGACTATGTTTGCTGTATCGCTATTTGCGGACAAAAATGTCGCTTCTATTGTCAGTGATAGAGTCGTCATCATTAAGATCAGTTTCATGAACAAGATTACTTAACCCATCTGTGTACGCCGTCACGTCATCGTCACTATAATTTTCAGAAATTTCTAGTAGGCCTGACGGGCCTCGAGGTACTTCGCGTAAGTTTTCATGGGAAACTTTGTACACTAGAACCATTTACATGTCTCAACTTATACCTATCGTTTTCCAAAACTGCAGATGATTGAAAGATTACTGGTGGTCCGGAGGCCTTTCCCGCTTCACCGGGACGGGTGGGCGAGCAAAGGCTCAGCCAAGAGGGGTGGGATTTGCTAACAACTGCCCGAGTGCCTCCAAAGGAGACCTAACAACTCAAGAGCAATTGCTTCGCGAATGAATCTACTACCGGATCGGAATCGTGACCCACTGAGAAGATCCGGCGAGAAACTCAGTGGGCTGATGCATGGGTTAGGTTGCACGTCGACCTCTTTGTAGAGTTCGATGAGTACGGTTACCGGGGTTCCTCAGCCTGCTCCTAGTGTTAGAGCTGAAGGTATCTAATGCAAGAGTTATTGGATCTGGTGGATCCGTAAGGACGTGTCTAGGGCGACGACGGTGACTTGCTCCTGCGTGATCAGGATTCGGGGTGCAGTAATGTTGAAGGGACCTTTATATTTTCGGTCTAATTTACGAAAACAAAACCCCCAGCGGAAAAGAGTTTGACTTTAGCTTTGCCTCGACTAAACCAAGCTTCTGTTTGTGCCCTTTTTTTTTTTTTTTTTTGTTTTCGCAGGCCTTCGACCGTGCTAAATCAAGATCTAATCTAGAGGGATTATCACTCTGTTGAAACTTAGATATTTCAAGTGAACTACCCTGAACGGTAAACATCTATTCTATTGGAGTAAACCCTGTTACTCGACAACGTGTACTATTAAGGGCGAGTTGAATATCCCCTAACTGCTCTTGCCATGATTGGTCCGAGTTACTTTCAGATCAAAGAGTGACTTGTTCATGAAACCGCTTACCATTGAATAAATTACTATGTTTTTTTTTTTTTTTTTGAGACTACGTTCTGAACTTGAATGGAACATAAAGGGGAAGCCAAAACCACTTATCTGTAACACACTGAAGCTCTGGAACACACGTTGACGTCTCTGGTTGGACCTGCCACAGCACAGTCTCCTACGAGGCGGCGCACCCTAGCGCAAGTGCAGCCGGAGCGCGGGGGCTCCAATATCGGCAGTCCGTGCTGGAGGCGTGATCTCGTCGTTTGGCGGACCCGTCGGCCGGCCTCCGTACCGTCGAGGCGATCTGCCCGGTTCTCGCGGACTGGGTGGGCCGCGACCGCGGAAGTCTCACCTCCGGCTACACGATATTACTCCCACACTGAGGAAGCCAACCGCGAACACTTGTCAAGCACGCACAAGCACGCACTTCACCGGAAAAACCTGCATCCGCCAGCGGAACCCGAACACCGCCGCATCGCCAGACACGAACGCACCGGACGTCTTATCTTACAGGTCACGACGACTTCAGATGTGTCAATTTTTCTTCCCCACGGAAACTTGCTTGCTTTCTTGTTTGCTTGCTTGCTGGAGCCCGAAGTCATCGAACGTGTAGTGTTATTGGTATTGAATCGAGTAGATTCTAAAATTTCAGCGACAATTCACAGTCTCATGTCCTGGTTTACTGTACTAGTGCCATATAACTCTAGCAGTAGTCATTGGCTTAAAAACGATTCGTGTCGGAACTACACACTCGTCATGACAGATCCATTATTGCGATCGAAGTTTCACTTGAGATTTGCACTTGCCTTAATTTCTTGCAATAGCTTGTTACGTGTTGTATTTCCGTTAGTAAACGCCATGTGATGACGTCGACAGTCAAACTGGGCAACATGAGCCAGAACGTAAGATGTGACGATTTCTTCGTGGCTCAGATCTTCCATCGAGGTAACAGAGACGTTATTACACGACTTACGTATGCTGCATTCACGCTCTTGTGGCGTACCACTACTAGTATTCTGATCTGCATCATGTTTTTTTGCTGTACTTCGAACATGTTCAAACACGTCACGCCAGTGAGAGTAGAGTCCTGATCTCACTTCTGATGTTGGCTTGAGGGTAGATATTATCTTGTTGAACACCAAGTAAAACGATGTCACTTCTGATTCCTGATTTAATCAACAATATGTTATCTTAACAATTCACTTTAACACTTGTCCAACTTTAACCAGTACGTACAACAATCACTGAATCACACAACGTAACAAGGATATAGTAAGTGCACCAGGCAAGCGCAGTCCAACGAATGTTTCTCGCAAGGCACGCACCGCCTTTTTATACTAGCCGGCGCAGCTGGCTTATGAGTCACTTCTGTTGCACGAGTGGAACGACACGGCCGGCGCACCCGGCTTGTGTGAGTCACGCCTGTTGCACGTGATGTTTATTAGAAATATTGTTAACGCCGTCATATATTAGGCGCATCAATATAGTATTTTTAACGTGTTCTTATGATTCCTAACCGCTATTTCGAAATTTATTCAACTAATTTCAAATTCAGCATACTTTAGATTTGAATAACATACAACATTGACATTTAGGAACAATGATCCTTTTGATGTTTTAAATAGTGAGTACATTTATTTACTTGCCTTACTTTAGCTATAGCTAAAACAAATTCAACTCATAAAAACCAAGAGCTATGAAAACTAAACTTACGATGAATCATTACGAAATATGACATTATTATCTAAAATTTATTTGTTTATTTTTTTTTTCCTTTGCTTATCAAAATAAACAAACATTTCACATTCAGCAGCCACGAACTAAATAGGAGTTTCTCCTGTGCTATGGATATTAGAAACACAAACTAGACAAGAACTAATACAGATTACGAATCGTAAGCATCTTTAAGGAAGACTCCATCCTGGTATCACTGATCGCAGTGAGACAAGGTGATTATTTACTTCAAAAATGTTTTTTGCTAGATTATTGGACGAGCTCAGGGCCCACCTGGTGTTAAGTGGTTACCATAGCCCTTAGACATCTACAACGTAAATCCCGCCACCCACCTTGAGACATGAGTTCTAAGGTTTTAACAGTACAGCGGCTGCCCCACCCTTCAAACCGAAACGCATTACTGCTTCACGAGACAAAAAGGCAGGGTGGTGGTACCTAACCGTGCGGACTCACAAAACGTCCTACCGCCAGTAAATGTATTTATCATTATTCAACCTTATTCAACCTATCTAATTTAAAATTTATAAAAATTACCAAACGTCTTTACGACGCTCACAATTTATATTGACACTTGGACTGAGATAAAATGTGGATAAAATATAGCATGTTTCATTGCGCAATCATCATTACGTACTATCGAGATGAGTAAACCAGTTCATTGGAAATTAAGTTCAATGAAATTGAGCAATTCTTCATTTAAATTTCGATTTATGTTATATTTCACTTTGAAGCTATGATTTGAATAATTGAATTACATTTTTGAAGTCAGGATTGTGAAATGTTAATAGAAAATCAAGACTTCTGAAATTTAAGTAAAAATGCCTCAATGCCAGTAAGAGACACAAATAATTTAAAGGAAGTAACGCTATACAACCAATAATTACGAGTTTATAATATCAAGATTGTTTTAAAAATTTAATTCAATTTAGTTAAAAAAGTAAAAACACCGAGCCAAACTAATATGTTTATATTCTTCCAGAATGTCAGAGCAAAGTAATAAAATTATTGTATTATCATCGTCGATTGATACATGTGCAATTTTTTTTTTTATTCCACTCCATGTATTTATCTATATTGGCGGACTTAAGGCATTCTTTACCACTGAACCAAAGGTAGTGCAAAGTAAATTTTGGTAGGTGCATTAAAATATAAATTATACACACAAACATACAAATATATATAGATTCTAATAAAGAGACAGTAAATACGTCAAACACATACATATACACAAAAAAAAGCTTATGTTTAAGTTGATTATCGATAAAGTTGATTATTGAAAACACGAATAAAACAACATTTTCTGAAAATAAATCGTAGCTAGATCGATTTATCGTCCCCGAAATCCCCTGTATACTAAATTTTATGAAAATCGTTGGAGCCCTTTCCAATATTCGGATTATATATATATACAAGAATTGCTCGCTTAAAGATATAAGATAAATCATTATAAGTACTAATCGAAGAAATAATAATTTAAATAAATCTCGAAACATTAAAAACATTTCGTAATCAAGCAGTGTGTTAAATTTATTCAACTTCTCATTCTCCTACTTACATCCACTAGTATAAAATTTTGCTATTCGATACTCACTGAACCTATACACACAAGAGAAATAAATCTTGGGAAAAAAAGCATAGACTTCGGAAATAAAAAACATGACACTTGGAATCGTTTTCTATCAGATAAGCAAAGGTTATTTAAATCAAAATCAATCACCGCACCGTGTGATTGATATAACTCATACCAAAAACAGTTGAATAGCCATTTGCTTTCTGCCAAGCAGTTCTGGTAATTTCAAATGGTTGAGATTAAGATCAGTACATTACTGAATTACGTGTTAAAATTACTTAGGGAAATAATCGTCGGTTGCATAAGCCTAAAAATATTGTACAAACTATATACTTATACATATATGTATATGTAGATGTTTTTGTGTATATATATATTTACACTTACGTATGATGTGTACCCATGTGTTTTTTGTATGTATTTATAATTTAATTTATATTTCAATGCACCTACCCCTATTTATTCTACCCTACCTGTGGTTGACTGGTACAGAATGCCTTTGGGATTTAGGCCGCCAATGTAAATATTAAATGAAGTGTAATAATTAAAAAAAGCACGTTTGTTTTCAATCTTCTTTCTTTCTTAATGGAGGGTAGATCGAATTATAAAAGCGCACACATGGGCGTCACCACTCTCCCTATTTCTGCCGCAAAGAAATTATTTATTTAGTTTGAAAGTAGGGACTTTTGTTATGTAATACAATTAGGACTTTGTCTTCATTTCTTGTCAAGGTAGATGACGCCATACACATTATCATGTCTATAAGCTCTGTAGCGATTGCCACCGTAAAACGGAAGAAATTTGACAAATGCATGAATCGCACTAATGACATTTTCAAGCTAAGCTTGCATATCTGCAAGATCCAAATGATAACAAATGGAGCGTCAATCTGCCGAGAAGTTTCACCTGCTGGATAGAAGATCTTCTGGTAAAAATTCCGGTAACTACTTAACACCAAATAAGCTGTGAGACGTTCCAACCATTCAACAACAAAAAATCTTGAATTTCTTCGAAGCGCTTCTCACAATAAGGACTGTGATCAAGAACGATAATTATAATCCTGGTGGTAGATTCAGCGAACCAATGCTCTGCTCTGGCTAGGGCAGATGTTTGAAAGTTCTTTCAGGCCGAGATTCAGGCCCACTCGCCCACCAGTCATGGCGAAACCAGTATAGTCCCTAGAGGCTACTGGCAGATAGATAGGACAAAAAAAAGAAAAAGATAATCTCTCAAAAAAACGCCACCCACTAATACGCCGCAAATTGAACCTTCAAAAATTAGTAGCCACAATAAAAAACAATCGAACCTTAACAGATAATGTGCAATAATATGTACTTTACAATTAATTTAAAGTGATTGATTTCGACGAAACAAAGGATGCTATCATGTCGCGGCACGTAATTACATATACCTATATTTACAATTTACATTTTAAAAAGTGCTCATGCTAGTTTAAATTGTAACAAAAATTAAAAGGATAATTATTGCTACGTCTAGTATACTATTAAGAAGTCTACACAACTTTATATAATAAATTAATAATTAAACCTAATATGTCTTTGTAAACTTCATTCTCGAACCCAAATTATACTACAAATTGACTAATCTATATGAGACCAAAACATTTGGGTTTCGCAAGCAAAACCTCGGCAGTCTAATTAAATTTTAAAAGTTTACTCCTCTTTATTGCTGGAGGCTCTTCGTAAATCTTCTGATGACGTTTTCATAGGACTAGTCGTAAACGGTTGCGCATCACTTAAGTGATACAAATAAAACAACTTAAGTTCAGTTAGCACGCGCTCCCTTTCACTGTCCATCTTCGATGTTATTAACTGGATATTCCTTACGTAATATTTAAACACTACGAAATTCCGTTCTCACATCCATCAAAACGAGCGGTTTCTTCAATTTATTAACAGCATGTCCGCGTTATTGATATAATCTAATTATTTATTATGTGTAAAATTTGTTAGATCACTTACGTTGTGACGCAAGTTTCGTGGATGTCGTGACAAGAGATGCTTTAGCCATGGCCGACGTTTGTTAAAAAACTAGATCTAATCAATGTTAAAATAAATTCATAAAAATAGCTTAATGTTCGTTAGCTTGAGAATTTTAAGTAAGAAAACATTCGTCTCCTCGTAAAACCTTTATTAAATAACATCAACGCAGCTGCTATACAAAAATTTTACTTTATTATGACAAAATATAACAATTACCGTATTTGGCTATATTTAATTTTATACTTAAATTAAAAAGTCTTGATGTTTGTTTAAAATGGCCACTAAAAACTACATTTTCTCATCTTCGTTTCTCGTTTCAATATCCTTATTGTTATTATTTTAAACGTTTCGCATGCATATTATGGAGTTTTGTAGGAAAATTAATAGTTACTATGACAATTTGGCATAAGCAGAACGGCCGCTATAAGAATTCTTGTAACTTGAATTCGGATCGGATGTACCGGCGTATTCAGTATTCTGTGTCACAATCTCATTTTCTTCTTTCGTTTGGGCTAAAGCGCCTTGGACTTTGTCATATTCCGATTGCACTGGAGAGCCATACGATGGATATTTACTTTGTGAATATTGATTAGACTGAGAAGCCGGAGTAAAGTAATTCTGAACTGGATTCGGGTACAAAAGATTGTTGTGTGCAGGTTGACTGGACTGCCCCAGTACTAAGGTGCCTGAAGGGTGCCCGAATAATGATCCTAGTGACAACGGTTGATAGTTAAATTGTGGGATTTGACTAACGAACGCATTATGATGAGGATGCACCTGATTAGCTGTGTTCGGCGAAAAGTAGCTATGAGGTATTTGAGAGAATGCGAAAATTTGCTGTTGCGGATAATGATTTGGTTGTGGAACGAAAGCTACTTGCGCGTTGCTTGGTGTTTTACTCGGCGCGACTTGATATCTACTTAGGTATCCAGGACTTGGAACATAGTTTATAGGCAAGTAGTGGGATGTGCCTTGTTGGGGTGTAGCATTGACTTGTGGCTGCGCGGAATATGTTTGCGATGTATCTACTTGCGAATTCCCTGATGTGTAGTACTGACTGCTACCCTGGCTGGGATAGTACGAGTTTGGTACTTGATTTTGGTATGCCTGGCTTGACGTAGCACTCTGCGTACTAGGATTCTGAGTGTAAATACTGTATGTGTAGTCAGGTTTCTGAGCACTTGTTGAAACTGAATTCAACGCTGTCCCTTTCACTCCTCTCTTCTTGTGTTCACCATCTTCTATTTCGCTTGAGCACACCAGCGCAGCGAAAGTGATGATTATCTGAATGAAAAAAATATAGAGAATGAACAACGGATAATTCATCATTGCTAAACAAACAAGCGTTGAATTCTAACAATCAATCAATCTGTATAGTTACTAATTTAAAGTCTGGATTCTCAACACATTAAAGAAATAGTAAAACATGATAGCGATCAATAGTGGATGTTCGGATTGTAGATACCGAAACTCATTAACGTAAACACAACAATGATGCTCACCAACAGTTTCCTTATTGCCATAACGGTACGCGATACAATAAAAAAATTCACTACTATTTTACTGAACGTACTATTACGTTTTACAAGGAAAAGTGTTGTATGTTTGAAACCGTTCGGAAAAGTGTAAGACAGTATCGAAGTTAACGTATTTATAAGAACGTGCATGAAACCACTTTCCTCGTGCTTCGGATATTGGTCGAGGGAAGTGACCGCCGGATAGGTCTTTGTCCTGTATCGGACGCGTACGTATCCAGTTTCTACAAGATTACGAACTTCCTTTGCACGCATAAGGAAATATGCCGCATTGACTGCAACATGTACTCAAGATTGGACTCAAGATTTTAAATGCTAAAGGGAAGTAAATCATCTATGTAGAGTGTTAGTACGATACGATTATTGGTAGATCTTCAATAAATATGCTATTTATTACTTTCAACTTTCAGAGTAAAGTTTGATTTTTTGCTGAATGAAACTCGAACTGGTTTTTTTATTGCTTAGTTGGGTGGACGAGCTCACAGCCCACCTGGTGTTAAGTGGTTACTGGAGCCCATAGACATCCACAACGTAAATGCGCCACCTACCTTGAGATATAAGTTCTAAGGTCTCATGTATAGTTACAACGGCTACCCCACCCTTCAAACCGAAACGCATTACTGCTTCACGGAAATAGGCAGGGTGGTGGTACCCACCCGCGCGGACTCACAAGAGGTCCTTCCCCCAGTAATTACGCAAATTATAATTTTGCGGGTTTGATTTTTATTACACGATGTTATTCCTTCACCGTGGAAATCAATCGTGAACATTTGTGGAGGTACGTATTTCATTAGAAAAAAACCCGCCTGAGATTCGAACACCGGTGCATCGCTCAACACGAATGCACCGGACGTCTTATCCGTTAGGCCACGACGACTTCGAAATTTTGAATAAATTAAAAATACAATAAAACACAAGCAATTCATGAAATTGCGCGTTTAAAAAAAAATAGACAAATGAGTAAATTAACTTATAAACAATAGTCAAATCCTTTCACTAATAATATTTACTTCCGTAATCAATTCGATTGTCTCACGTGTGACTTTAACTGTATAGGAATTGAATGGCTATTATGTTACAACTTGTTTCGACCTCTTTGACTGAGAGCGGGATTATCCATCTACTATTGTAGGTACAACACAGACTAACGCTTTCTAGACTGGTCTAGAAACAAATAAGCCAGACTAGATTTGGTTCTTTACAGTGCAGATTTACGTATTAACAAGAGAAGTAGCTGTAAGTTTTGAAATACCAGAGGTGTATGGGTAACTATATATCATCAAATTAGTATCTTACGTTGAAGTAACACTGTTATTTATAAATATCTACTCAAAACACGAACTCTTATCTATTAATCGAGTAGACAATTAACTCCATAAAAATGATTAGGTCATAATAAAAAGTGATCTCTAAAAAAACACATATATACATTCTAATTTGCTTAGTAAGCTATGTCACAACTTTTAACAAAGGATATCTATTTATATTACCTCACTAAAGAATACAAGGATGATTGAAATGTAAATTTAACAGTGTTGAATTTTGACCCCGCTCTGTTTTCTTCCAATATTTTGCGAATGCGGTTTGTAAGATCAGATAGCTTTTATACAATACAATTGACACTTTTTGAATCCGACCCCATGTCTATAAGTTGGGACAGCGTTTACGTTGTTATTTCTATAACGTCCAGCAACCACACAAGATCAGATGGGCTGCGAGCACATTACCTATTTATATAAACAATAATGAATATTTATAATAAATAACTGCGGACAAGTCACACGCGGTCATCTTTTTTTTTATTGCTTGTATATGTGTAGACGAGCTCACAGCCCACCTGGTGTTAAGTGGTTACTGGAGCCCATATACATATACAAAGTAAATGCGCCACACACCTTGAGATATAGTTCTAAGGTCTCAGTATTGTCACAACGGCTGCCCCACCCTTCAAACCGAAACGCATTAGTGCTTCATGGCAGAAATAGGCGGGGCGGTGGTACCTACCCGTGCGGATTCACAAGAGGTCCTACCACCAGTAATCAAGACTCCATCTGACCCCATCTGACCCCAAAATAGAATTTCCTGTACTATGGGAACCAGAGACTATTATACATATTTAAATACGTTTAAATAGATAAATACATAGTTAAAAAACACCCAGACAAAGAGCAAAAAAGCCTGTTCATCACACAAATGTTTGCCCGACCTGGGAATAGAACCCGCGACATAGCAATCAGTGACACTAACTACTCCGCCACCGACCAAGCTAGTCAATAAAAAAAAACATACAGATCATTTACAACATTAACACTCTTTCCGCGTATTTTTAATTATGGTATGACAATAATTGTCACCAGGAACAATAACAGCTAATAGCTCTATCTAGTGATTAAAATTTTATTTATATTTTAGACACGTTAGAAATATTGGAATTAACACTCAGAAAAGAGGGATTAGTCACATCATCTTTCTATTTCGCTTCATCCAAGTATCGTAAGATGGCGCTTATAACAAAATCTCACGGCTAAAAAAAAGGAAAGGCATTCTAAGTATACATAAATTGGTCTTAGACCACGGAGACTTATTAGGCAAACTCCAAATTTCTCGGATTATTCGTGTTCTCCAGATATTCCAGAAAATCAGCAGAATCTATAAAAAGGTCACCATAGTGCGAACATACGCCATGAATAGAAAGTCAACCGTGAACACTCGTCAATTTAGTGATTTCTAGAAGAAACTTGGGAACAAGATGAGACATACGATCGTGAGACGCATGATCAAACACTTGAACACTATGCAAAGGTTTTCGCGCAAAAATATAAAAGTAAATGGCAAAGGTACGGCTCACAAGAAGCCCTGCCACTATTGAACGTGCTAATTTATTCTAATGATGCTAATTAAAAAAAAACAGCACTAAATCGTAATCTCACATAGTTAATGCTCCCAGTACCATTTAAAAAAAAAATTCTATCGTGCAAAAAAAAACTCAAGAAGTTACACAATGAGACAAATTCGGAAGTAAGCACTCTTCCATGTGTCCCCTCGACCGTGAACGAAGATATTGAGCAACAGTTTACACAATGTACGGAATTACTCATTCTTATGCATTCGACAACCAGTCTGTCTGTTCATTACATACACTATTATGTTTGTTCACGATTAAATAACTATTACGGTTAAATAGCTCGTTATCGCGTTTTTTATATGTTTGATGACACATTTTACAATAACAATCATTTTAATGTGGACCAGCTGCCTTGCTGTGTGCTTAGTGCGAGTTATTTAACGTTCTCGATAGCGTAAAAGTTAGCTCATATTTTTATGGAATGGGATCGTGTGCGTACGTTTGCCATTAAGGCGAATTTACATTACGAAATTAGTGGCGTGAAATTAATTTCGTGACATTAGTTTTACCAACAGTTTCACGTGTAATTTAATACTTTCGTAATGCATGCATTAATTTCATGCATGGAAATTAGTTTCGTGCCCTGCGCGATTTTTTGGTGAAATTAATGTCATGCAACTAATTTCATAGTGTAGACAAGACGTGAAACTAATGTCGCGAAAGGGCCTGCGCTGTGCGGACGTATGTATTGTTAGTTCGGACGCGCTTCAAGCGTTGAAAATGGCAAACCAACGATGGAGTACAGATAAAAATATAGATCTTATTAATGAATATCAGCGACAAGGGTGTCTCTGGGACCCGAAACACCTACAGTAAAAAAGCAAAATTATATTCACTCATTCGATAATAGTTTTTATAACTCTCAGGATCTTCATCTGCTAATTCAGAGACTAACTTCATTGCACCTAAATGCCATCTTGTTGACCATCCTCGAATCTACCAACTTTTTTTTTCTTGATAGTCTTTTTTTTAAGTTTATAGGTATATAAGCATTTCTTTAACTACATTGAATATAGCATATAGCATAGAATATAGCTTTGATGGTGATTGCGCCATGGTTACTGCGATACTGTGGATTTCGCGACACTAATTTTTTTACGAAATTACTTTCGCATATATCGAAACTACTTTCGTGAAACTGAGCTCAACATGCATGACACTAATTTCGTAATGTAAACTCCGCATTAGGGGCGCTGTTCCAACTGCATATAAAATTGGGTTAACTTTTACGCTATCGAGAACGTTAAGAAACTCGCACTAAGCACACTGATGCTAAGGAGTTACCGGAGTTACATGAAGGCCGCTGGTCTTTTTTAACTCGTGTCGTGTCTCAAATAAACCGCATTGACGGATACCCTCTCGATTGACGTAATCACCGGACTTCCGCCTATGAGTTGGAGGCGCTATGAACGTTGAACTAGGAATGTATAAACTACAAGGGGACAATACCAGTTCCCTACGCAGCATCGCATACGTGCTTTCTAATTTGACACGGTCACAGCTAAATTGAGACTTCGACTTCAAGAGTTATCGTTGTGGTCACACTGTGATGTCTGTAAGCTCTAGTAAGCACTAAGCAGCCGACTTAAATGAGCACGTCGACTCATTTAGAGAACTCACAAAGTAATTGCAGGTGGTGCAGTAATTAGCGCCCCTGACTGTGGGCTCAATGGGCTCGATGGGTTCAATTCTCACCATGACCCTGAAACTGCGATAATTCAATACAAATATTTTTTTATATGGAAACTAGCGACATCTTGTAGCGGATGCCCCTAAACTTATATGTTGTTAAAGTTAAGGCATTTAATTATAGTACAACTAAACACAGAAAATAAAAAAATTATAAATCATACAAGTCTTTATTTGTTATAGACAAATTGATTAAATTTTATCAATTTGTGGTTTCGGAAAATTTATAAAATCCTTAATTAAAAATAAAATGTAGGATAGGTAATATGTTACTCCCTGTAGGTTGGGACCTCCCCCCAGTGAAGGTCACGGGGCGACCTAAGGGGGTCGAGGCCGCGCGGCGCGTTACCAGTACTGAAGCGCGCCGCCAAGTAGATACGAAACAGCAACCGGTTGGCGGTGTATCGCGTCCCAACCTGGCAAGCTAGTTCTGGACCAGCGGCACCGTCTGGGCGGCCTCACGGGCTGCCCTAGCGAGACGGCCGACGTTTTAGAGCCTTCGATTCGCCTCGAAGGCTCCGTCGGCTGGGCGTCCTTGGGGTGAGCCGCACCGTCTGGTTGTAGTGTTGACCGCGGTAACCCCCTTACCTCATCCGGGTTCTGACCTCGGAGGGGATCGGACGTTTAGGCAAAGAGTGCAGGGGAGTCTTTTAGTGAGTAGCGCCCTGAAAACACCCCTGGGCCCGCGGTCTCGCAGTCGCGGACCTGTCCCACATACACCGCGCGCCCCTTAAGCGCGAGGACCTCGAAGGAGGTTCGGTACGCGGCCCAAAAAAAAATTTGTGATGAACATATTTTTATGAAAACAAAAGGTAACTGCAGTTTTAAAAAAAAATTGTGATGGACCTATTTTTTTCTGTAATATGTTACTGCCATCTACAAGTGCATTGAGAAACGAATCGAAGCGAAGCCATCTAGTGGCCGACGCCCGTAAAAATTTTTGTTGAGTGCTTGAGTTGCTTATCGATAACTAATTTATGTATAATAACTATAATTCTCACCTCGGACAAACATTCGTGTGATTAACATGTTTGTTTGCTCTTTGTCTAGGTGTTTATTATCTGTATAATAATATGTATATATTTAAACGTAAATAAGTATATTTGTCAGTCTCTGATACCCATATCACAAGGAATCCTAAATTGGGGTCGGATGACCGTGCGTGATTTGTTCCCAGTTATTATTATTATTTTAATTAAGTACCTATTCACAATGAGTCTTTAGGTAAGTACTTAAGTGTTTTATGTGAAATTAAAGCTTAAAACGCCTAGTGGATCATTCTAATTCTTTCAGAGCTATAACACTGTCATCTAAATACATATTTATATTTAGTAGCTAAATAATAATGTTTTTAACACGCTTTCATTAGCTTGGTATATTTCTTTGTGTGCAACGGAATGTGTGAACGTGATTTTCATCGACTTCTAGACGTCTGACTAACATGAAAATTTAAATCACCATTTAATAATTTTAATTAACTTCGCCTTGACAGAATAAAAAAATGAAATTAATATCTAGTCTAGTCCAGTTCGATTCGCTATTCAAGCGGTTTATTTAAAGTTTTTAAACTTCATTTCTAATTTTTCCCACAACTAGCTTTTGCATTGACACGAGTAGAGCAACAGCTGACCTATCTACCGTTCTCATTAGGATTGCCAGATTTTTTTTCAGCCTATAAGGGACAAATGCTTAAATAGGCAAAAAATACGGGAATTTCGTTTTTTACCCGGGATTTATTTAAAAACAAAATTATAGTGACATTCTTTTTTTTTCATATTTCTCTGAGGAGCAAGTCAGTTTTAACATAATTTTATCGATTTTAATATATTTATAAAAATTAATACAATTATAATCATTTCGGTTCGAATACGGGACAGAATCAGTCCCGTCGGCGTCGGGACATTTTAAACTAAGCCTAAAATACGGGACATCTGGCAACCCTAGTTGTCATCCAAGTCATTCGAATTATTTATATCGATTTTCTCTCGCTCGCAACCACTAAACCTGTACAACTTACCACTAAACTCAAACCGTACAAACGAGACATTCATTTTTTTGCAATCAAAACCAAAATATGCAAAATCCTCAAAAGATTTTGGAAATCCATTAGATATTCGTTTTACAATCACAACCGACTCCCGCAATTTCATTGTCTTCTAGCACGTTGTGATTACTAAATAAATCTCTGGCCCGGTTATGTTCGATAATTACGTAACGAGGTGTAATTTTAGCTGAAAATTTTATTCAGCGTCACAACTTTAGGCTTCCGTAATCGATACTTTCTTAGTAGCGAGTAAATTATATCACTTCGACATACATACGCGTGTCATGTATAACAAACACGGAGATTACACACATCGTAAACACAAACGCCGTATCTGAAATGAAACAACTCGCTGGATGCGTGTTTTACAACGTTTTTTTAACCTACATAGGCGATTTTACGGGCCTCCTACACGCACGATAGGCGATTATACGGGCCACCGACGTGAATACTATTCGCAGAAACAATATTGAAATCTCAATATCATAATTGCCTTCACACACACAAACACACCCACATCACTAATGTCGAGCGATTCGTCTCCTACAGCAACCAGGAGTATGATGATATCCACCCGTTAAGTCTCTCAAGATCTAAATTCAGATAGTAATATAGGAGGTTACTATTATTTCGATAAAGAAGAACAGGGACCGGGGTAGTATTTTCTTTTTATATATTTTTTTGCTAAGATTTACGGAAGAGCTCACGGCCCACCTGGTGTTAAGCGTTCATCGGATATCAACAACGTAAATGCCGCCATCCACCTTAAGACATGTGTTTTAAGTCTTAGTATTTTAGCAGAACGGCTGCCCCACCCTTCAAAACGAATCACATTGCTGCTTCACAGCACAAATAGGTAGAGTGCTGGTACCTACCCGTGCGGGCGCACAAGACCACCACCTACCAGTAAATACCTCCAGTAAATACTGCATTGTTTATTGTATTGCATTATTATATGAGCTCGAGGTCCATCTGGTGTTAAGTGATTACCGGAGCTCATAAATATCACAACGTGAATGCCTTCATCCACCTTGAGACATAACATTGACATACATTGAAGTAGAACTTTCAATCGTATAGTACTAGCCCACTCTTACAACTGGTACACTCCCCGAATCCTGTTCACGCAGGCCCGTTGTCGCCCTAGACACGTCCTTACGGATCCATCAGATCCAATAACTCTATCCCGGTAACCGTACTCGTCGAACTCGGCAAAGAGTTCGACGTGCAACCTAACCCATGCATCAGCCCGCTGAGTGTCTCGCCGGATCTTCTCAGCGGGTCGCGATTCCGTTTCGGTTGTAGATTCATTCGCGAAGCAGCTACTCTTGAGTTATTAGGTCTCCTTCGAAGGCGCTCGGGCAGCTGTTAGCAAATCCCACCCCTCCTGGTTGAGCCTTGGTCGCCCAACTGTCCTGGTGAAACTGGAAAGGCCTCCGGGCCACCAGTAATACTTCGATCATAAAAAAAACTGGTATACGTGACTTTTTCGCCGCAAAAAAGACAAAATACAAATTAGTTACAATATACCTAGTGTACATCAGTAGCTAAGTAGGTACCACCCGTATAGTGCCACAATGCGTTCTGCTACCAATAAATTTGAGCCTATTCTAATTAATAGCCAGGTAGACTTCAATAATTTATATCTTACAGGAAGAGTGGACAACACCGCACGGAAACACTCCAATGGGCTGGACCGACCAAATCAGAAAGTGCGGTGGGAACCCCTTAGTGCATCAGAATAGCCTTGACTCCCCCCAAGCCTAAAAAACGATCTCGACCACTCTGTCAAGAGTGAAACGATTAAGAAGAAATCTTACAAATTTACATTCTTTGCGTCTGTCGGCTTACGTTTAACTATAAAAAATTCTCATACGTATCAGACTGAATTTGTTTTGATAATGTCTTCACTAATGTATCGATGTTCACTCAACTAGCCAGTGCTTTATTTGGTCAAAGAAATCTACGATCATGATCATTACCAACAGTCTGGTTTTACAAACAAGGTAGCTTATTCTGACGGTTAAAAGATTTATAGATGATATGTGTGCTTTCGTGGTGTTGTGTGTGCCGTGACAAGACTCATTCGATTTCCTTAAAAACTTTCCTTCAAGCGAAATTGTTTCTGCATATCGTAGAGTTCCAAAAGAGACATTCACTTTACTTGTTTTTCAAATCATAAAGTTTATCTTCCCTAAATACAATCCTATTAGGTGTTCAGTGTGCGCCACATGAAAATAATACATCATATTTGTGAAACATTTTATTGAAAACAGTAACAATCTTACGTCTAACACTACAACAATAAATAAGTTGCTTAAAAATTAACATCAATATTTACAAAGGTTCACGGCGATCGAATCGTGGCTGGTAACAGTAATCCAACAGCACTGCGGTTAGTGATTTAAAACATGCACCTAATAATTATATTAATGGCTCGTTCTCTCAAACTCGTTTCGAATCGAACAACTTTAAAATGTAAGCAATCGCATACGCATGCCATACTAAAAGGAAAGTTATGGCTCTCGATTGATGGCAAGAATCGAAATAATTGCAGCCCAGTTAATTAGCAGAACGAACGCTAATAATAATTAATACTAATGGTAAACTTTCACCCAAACAAACCCGCATATTCTATCTGGGCCACATTCAACGTAACTCACAAACGATTTTCAATGTCAGATAGATTTTACAAAATAAATCGTTCAACAGTAACTATATCGGAGATCTAATGGACACGCGGTTTCAGTTCTTCGCTGTATTTAATGGTGTTGTAACTCGTCTCACTGTGAGCGCCGTGGGTGTCTTTAGGAGAATACCGAGAGCCACTGTGGCCTGCGTAGCTGTGCTTAGAACCAGAGTGAGGAGAACTCAATGAGGACCCCGAACCTTTGTGTGAATGCTTCGTTGGAGTACTGACATAGTAAGGTCTGGCAGCACTAGCGGAATGAGATGCTACAGCGGGATACGATGCTGTTGGGAAACCGTAAGTGGTGCCGGGTGGAGACGCGAACTGCCCTGCTGATCCGAATGTAGCCAAACCATCTAAGGAATGACCAAGACCCTCACTCTTAATGGAAC
Organism: Bombyx mandarina; assembly: GCF_030267445.1. Taxonomy (NCBI): domain Eukaryota; kingdom Metazoa; phylum Arthropoda; class Insecta; order Lepidoptera; family Bombycidae; genus Bombyx; species Bombyx mandarina. Next base: position 5,496,342 of record NC_143224.1, on the reverse strand, counting down.
CAAAAGCTGGAGCCAGGAACTTAGAAGAATCACCTCCAAATCCTCCAAAAGAGCCTGGATAACTGGGCCCGTTAGCAGCAGATCCGAAAGTGAAAGCCGCGTGACCACCAGGGAAGCCAGCGAAAGATGGCGTACTGTAAGCTACAGGCCCGGCAGAAAGCCCATGACTGGAATCGCCTTGGACAGATGATCCTAAGAAAACTGATGGTGTGAAGGGAGTTTTACTAGCACCAAGATTATTACCTCCATAGCTTTTCAAAGATGCGCCAAAGGGGTGTCCTGAGCTACCAAAAGATAATCCGGCTAGAGAATGACCTCCACTGCTAGAAGAAGCAGAGCTTCCTTCATCTGCCGAATGTCCTGAATTAGGTGCGGAGTATGTCAAGGCTGAGGATTGCGAAGACTGAGACTCGGATGGATTAAATAATACTGGTCCAGTTGAACCATAAGAACTGAGACCTTTCACTCCAGATGCGTAGTGCGCCGGGGAACCTCCCAAAGATCCAACTAAATTATATTGCTGCAGTTTACCATAAGTATATTGCGGCTGCGAAAGCTCTTGACCCTGACCGCCTTCACCGCCAATGTGGAATTCTGCAACGCTGTTGGATGGTTGCAATGAAAGAGCTCCGGAATTAAGACTATGGCTCAGTTGATTCATAATTTGCGAGATATCTCCGGATACTAGACCGCCTGCGCCGTGAGTGGGCTGCAATGTGATAGGAGCAAGTTGAATAGTAGCATGACCATTAGCAGGATACTCTTGAGATGCGTACTGAAGCCCAGCAGATCCTTGACCATCGTAACTAAAGCTTGGTTTTATTCCTCCAATACTATATCCAGCCCCGACATTAATAGAGCTGGCATCGCCATGCGAATTCGTGGCTGGTTGGTAGTTTTGCGTACTGATTTGATATGATGGCTGATAGTTTGCTGAAGAGTGTCCAGAAGATGTATAGCTCGATGGAGACTGTCCAGAAGATGTATAGCTCGAAGGAGACTGTCCAGAAGATGTATAGGTCGACGGAGACTGTCCAGAAGATGCATAGCTTGATGAAGAGAGTCCATGTACATAGCTTGCAGGGGCTTCTCGTTTATCCTTTACATCGTCGGCTCTTTTTGCTAGGATAGACCATGGCGCCGATAAACTTAACAAAGTGATGAATGCAACCTGCAACAAAAAAACTGGTGATAATACTAAAATAAAAACAGCATATTGCGTAATTACACAGGTCTGATATTTTTTATATAACTTTTTAAAACAGGAATGACGAGTACAGATGAATGAAATCAAGTTTATTTTGACCCGCATCGCAGTATTATTCATCATTATTGAAACCTACTATATACCGATTTCACTTTTCCACTTTTACTTTACACATCTATAAACGTATGCTAATCGTGGGTAATTCTTCTCAATCATCCATCAAATCTCATAACGCTGACATCAACCAAATTTATCAAACAGGTAGTTGCAGCGCAAAGCCTGCTTAACTGTATAACGGTCACACTAACACTTCATTTCCCACTTGTATTAAAACATTACTAGCACAAGGGAACACGCACTCACCGTGAATTTCATTTTAGATGCTTAGTTAGTATTCGCGTCTTGTTGATGAAACTAAACCACTATACGAGAGTTGATAAACAACTTAAGAAGATATTTCCCTCGAGCGATCGGTCGGCTGACTTGTACAGCCGCCGAATTTGTAATGTGATGTCGCAGTGTTTTCACCGAATTTATAAGAGAGCGAATGGTGGCGAGCACCCGACGCCTTGGACGCGGTATCGGAAGGGTAAAAGTGTATCGGAGGACCCTTTCACTGCACCGGCTGAAAGAATGGGAGCGAGCCACTAAGCTTCCGAACCCAACAATGAGGTAATAGAGACCGGAAGCGTTGCATCATAGTGCTCACGGTTTCTGTGCTTACTGGAACAGATGTCCAATAGCGGCAGCGAACGTGCCTGTCGGTTGTTGTAAATTGATTTGTTTGTTTATCGGTCTCTACTTCGTTTTTTGAATTTAATTTATCTAACTATTCGTGTCCAAATGAAACAAAGCCTTTGCTATTATAGCTGTAGTCCAAACGTGCCTGTCGTTTGCCTTAAATTGATTTGTTTAATTATCGGTCTATATATTTCGTTTTTTGAATTTTAATTTACCTAACAATTTGTGTTCGAAAGAAACACAGCCTTCGCTATATTACTCTCCGAATCGTTGGCTACGTGCCATCAGGACCTCCATCGTATGAGACAGTAAAGACAAAAACCGAATTTACAGTAGACGATAAAATGTGTATGGAATTACCAACATCCGATTGCACTTTCATTCAAGTCGAACTAATTTGTACGCCCAATGGGAAGCGCGCTAATGTATATGTGGAGAGCTGTACATACATAGACATTGTTTGCATTGCAACCATTGTTTGCTCAATACTTTTTGCTGTCAAGTTCACGACAGTGACTAAATGGCTTTTGATTATGATCAGAGTTTTGGCAGCAACCTGAGTGAAGCGTCACTTGAAGTTTTATTTTAATGTTTTTTTAATAGTTTATTGTGATGTATAATATATAAATTGGGTGTTGTTTTGTGTATTAAACGTCAATAATCGCTGTTCACGATTAACGACATAAAAAAAAAAATTAAAATGTGGTGTCGTGGGACACCAGGTAGGAACGAAGTTCCTTCGGCTAATGTAGAATCGACATAATTTGCAAAAAAAAATCGTGCTGAATTTTATGTAGGTTTTCTTGATTTTTTTCTCTTAAATTTTGCTGATTAGTTTTTATTTAAGTATAGGAAAGTATTTAGGAATAAATAATAAATTACGTAAAATAGAAAGAGAATGGATGAGAGAACGAAAAGAAAGAGGGAGAAAGAGAAAGGTATTATACACTACTCGCTTGTGTATGCGACTGTCGCGCCTGCGCACGTCTCATTTAACGGTTTTATTCCACGCACTTTTTTCCACGGATTTTTTCCACGGATTTTTTCTTACGGTTTTACTATCACATTTTTTTCAGTTCGGTCGCGCAACAAAATCCCTATCCCCTCCAAGCCTGCCGTAAGGAACTTCGTTCCAATATAACTACGACAGATTAGGCTGTATAGACCAACAACAACAACAATATCGTTGCCGACTTCCGGATTTCATTTCATTTTATTATTATTATGAGGATATAATAATAATAAAATGTATGTAAGGGCTTATTTCTAGCAACATTAACCACAATTAACTTATTTAATACTGTAAATAATGATGAGAGCGATTATTGATTTCGAAGAAAACAATTAAGGACTTAATTTTAGCTGCAGAAAAAAACAGATTTCTCTTAAACCTGGGTGAGAATATAAAAATCGTTTTCTGAATATGAAACTATATTTCTTTGTCTATCAAATTAAGTTAAAACCATCATGACACAACAAATTTTTTTAGGGGCCCTAAACGCCCATAAAAAATGGACATTGTCCTTTGTATGAAGTTGGAAAGTTCACCTACGTTTGCCGCTAGGGCGCTGTTCCAACTGCATATTTTGAATCATGAAATGTATGAAATGACATTTTTGAACGTCAGTGAATAGTTTGATCGAACTGTAAGTTTTTTGAAGTGAACGAAACGATGCATTTAACGATATGAATGATAAAAATAAACTTTAACTTTTCGACTGTGAGATAGGTATTTGTCTGTTTTATTACATTAGAGGTTAGCGTGTAGTTGCGAAAAAAATATTTGCTTTCCATTATGCCCGTATAATAAGATAATACAGTCACATCCTGCGCAAAATTATTTACAATTTCACCTATTAAATAAAAAAATGGAACTGCTTTAGTGCTGTAATAATCGTTTACAAGACGATACGATCGCTCCAACAGCCTGAACGATAAACCATAACTAATTAAAATGGTGTTATTGAATTTGAAAGTTACAGCTATGTGTGCACAATTCGAATTCGTTTTGTTTTGTTTTAACAATAACGCAATAGTCTATTGTTGGTACTTACGTATATTCTTATGACTTACTTATTACGATGTCTATCGTAATGGTGACTATTACATAAAGTACGACTATTGTATTTTGATCTGACATTGATCGCAGAGTCTCAGGGTAGTAATTGTATTGTCATCAAAGAATGTTTTTTTTTTCTAATGAAATACGTACTCAACAAATGTTCACGATTGACTTCCACGGTGAAGGAATAACATCGTGTAATAAAAATGAAACCCGCAAAATTATAATTTGCGTAATTACTGGTGGTAGGACCTGTTGTGAGTCCGCGCGGGTGGGTACCACCACCCTGCCTATTTCTGCCGTGAAGCAGTAATGCGTTTCGGTTTGAAGGGTGGGGCAGCCGTTGTAACTATAAATGAGACCTTAGAACTTCTATCTCAAGGTGGGTGGCGCATTTACGTTGTGGATGTCTATGGGCTCCAGTAACCACTTAACACCAGGTGGGCTGTGAGCTCGTCCACCCATCTAAACAATAAAAAAAAAAAAAATGTAAGGTCCGCGTGATCTTTGTTATAATCCCCAGCTTAAAAACAACTTTAATTTTAGTCGATTAGCGGATAATCACGTGTGCTGTGTACAAGATGATTCTTAGGGACTATAAGAGACAAAAGCCTCTAAATATGGCAAAATTAATGCAGTTGCCCAAATTCAAAGTCGTAATTTAAATTACGGTTATACTGCTTTCAACATACAAACCGCTTAATTCACGGCAGAAATAGGTACTAGCAGTATCCAACTTATCCTTTTCTGCCTTCACTAGACTCTCGTTATGAGAACGATAATACAACTCGATACCGTTTGACATAATCTATACTTATTATATAAACCAATGACACAAGGTGATACAAGAAATATCTACCAGAGCTTAAACTCCATCGGACATACGAAATAATATGATTAGACCGAATAAACCAGATATCATTGTTGTAAAAATTTACTAATGGTAGGTATGCATCAATGTATGTATGTATAAATTGGTGGTCACTGGAAAGGTCGAGGGCAAGCGACCAAGAGGCAGGAACCCGACCCGTTGGACGGACCAGATTCGTGCAGCCCTGGATACCACAGTGCACGATGCTCTGCACTCATCTGCAGATAGGAACAGATGGCGGTGCATTATAAAAAACAAACTGTTTCAAGGCCATGACCACGACCCTCAGTAATGAGGAAACCGACGCAAGGAGGAGGAGAGGTATGTATCATAAGCCTGTGTGGATAGGAACCGTCACCCTGCCTATTTCTGCCACAAAGCATGCACTAATGAAGTAAGCATGTACTATCAAAGGTATTAATAATAAAAATAATGGAAATTAATAGACAATCACGCAGCCATTGCAACCAAGCGTTGTTCAAATAATTGAAATGACCGATATTTCGCTTCAAATTACACCGTAGCACGTATGAAATTAATTCTTACCAAAAAAAATATCTGACAAAATACTGAGTTATATAAAACATCTTGATCAGTTCAGATACGTTAGTGGCATAACAAAACGTCTTCAGGTCCAAATCTGTTCTGTTATCGAGATGAGAAGAGATCGTTACGCGCCCCATCTTCTCAAACACCTACTGAACCTAATTCTCAATTATTCTTGCATCATACATCAGGATCCTCACTTATTTTCCCTGACCTAGCCCCTAATCTCTGAGCCTCCATGTCCTCCATGTTCAAGTATACATCTAATTTCCTCAAGCGAGTAAAATTTTTGTGTCTATTTCTGTCCACGTTCTCGTTTGTAAGGTTTTCCTCAAGGTGTTTCTCAAGGTAGGTGGCGGTATCCATGTTTTGGGATCTATGGGCTCCGGTAACCACTAAACACAAGGTGGGACGTCAGCTCGTTGAAACATCTGCCAAATAAGAAATTATAAAAAAATAACCATATAAAATGGCGGTAAAAACGAGTAATAAACTTCAACAGTCAATCTCATATTTTACTGTTCATTATACATGAGTATCACTAGAGAGGTCACTAGGTAGTCTAATAACAACAAAAAAAAGCTTTTAGCTGTTTGTTGGCAAGTTGGCAAGTTGACAGTAGCATCATTTTCCTACAATTATCTTAAAAGGTGACTAGGAATCCACCAGAGAATGCTGCAGCATTTTCTAAGAATCATACCATCGTAGTGACAGCTGTCATTTACTGCTGGGAGGGCGCATAGCAAGCCCGAGCGACTAAGTACCGCCTTCTTGTTTATTTTTGCCGCGAAACATTACAATAACAACAACAACAACAACAATTACAAATAGGGCTTAGATCTCATATTTCAAGATATGTGACAGTATTCACATTGTGATAGTGTCTTCAGAGCGAGAACCATCATCAGATTCGAATAATGATAAAACTATATAAATGCCTTCTTCTTCAGGCCTGCTACTTGTCTGTCCCGTGGCAGGACTTTGGTGTCTCGAAGCTGTAGCTGGATTTAGAAGGAAAAAATATGAACTTCTTTGATATTGATTTATCAATATTTAACGCATTATGTTAACACATATATCATGCTGCCATTCCTGGTTTCCAATGGTGATCACGCACCAACAGGTTGGTCACGTGCTCACCTACCTTCTGATGCAATAGAATCTTCGCTAAAAGGCAGATTTGTCTACCCGTGTTTATTATAATTAACTTAGTACAAAAAAATATTAATACTTATTTATTTGCCATTAAGAGGCCTTGTCATGAGTAGCTGTCTCTAAGGTATTCCCTTACGCTATACGCCCGATCACCGTCCTCGCCGAACCCGTCGCTTGTGACAAAGGGCTCGACGAGTAAATTAACCCATAGACACAGCCCACTGATTTTATCGCCGGATCTTCTCAGTGGATCGCGTTTCCGATCCGGTGGTAGATTTTGCGAAACACTGCTCTTGCTAGGTCGAGCCCCGTGAACTCACTTACTAGCTCGGTGAATCTAGAATAAGACCTCGAGGTTACTAGATAAGGTAGAAAAAAAACAACGTTATACGCTAATAACTGGCTAAACGAATGCTAATTAGTATGAATGCTCACGAATATTAAAGAATATAATTCATTAAAATAAACCGGATATACGTTGCAGACAACACGTAATATTAAACATAATATGTTATGTATACGGTGAGATCCAATTTCCATATTATATTCGAGAATTCGTTGTCTAGATTTTAACGTTCTACTTTCTATGAATTCTACACAATTTTTAAAAATAAACAATAACTGGATTTGCGTTTTCGCTTAACTTTTAACATAGACTGCATAACATTGTGTATTCAGTTTCATTTTAATATGAAAAAATCTTATGATAAGCTTTATACGTACGTTACACTAGCAAATTACGAAATAGCCAATTCATTTGAGAGTAAATTAATCCATTTATGATGCGAAAAAAGAAGAAAAATAGTAATCCCTCAATTACGCAAATGTAATTCATTTTATATAGGCTAAGCATTCAGAATTGCAATTTTAAGGGTTTTAATTTCGCATTTTACGAGTGAATTTCATTAAATATAAATAATCTGTTTAGCCAAAAATTTAAATTATGATCGCGAGATTGAATCGTAATAGTAAGCGAGATACGGTTTAATATTAGCAAAGCCGTGAATTCGAGTTCACTTTATTAAGGACTTATTTTTTATCCATACCTATGCTGATAGCCTTGTGGTTATTTCAGCTTCTCCTTGGCGTGTAGGTGAGCTCACGGAGCTCGAACCGGGAGTGTAGCTAACATGGGCCCTAGCAAGGGCATTACTTCGCAGAATCTACCACCGGATCGGAAACGCGACCCACTGAGAAGATCCGACAAGAAACTCAGTGGGCTGTGTCTATGGGCTAATTTACTTGTCGAGCCCTTCGTCGCAAGCAACGGGCTCGACGAGGACGGTGACAGGTTCAACATTCAACGAATAAATAAAATTAAAAATACTAATTTTTTTTATATATTGTTGCAGGTATAGGTCAATTCAGCCCAGAACCGGTCATTACAGGACCTTTGGGGAGGTCTATGTCAAGCAGTGAACGTCTGTGGGCTTAAAGTAGTAGTATTAGTAGATTTTCCCCAGAAACAACTTCGAAATTTCGTTAGAAATTAATTTTGAATAAGCTAATAAATAAATTAAGTTAAGAATTAAATAAATTAAAAATAGATTAAGTTGGAATCGTCGCGCGCTCTATGACAACGAGCTGCTTCGATCCCGTATAATAATATAGTTAGATATAAGTTAGATACGAAATAGTTAGATACGCTTTAAAGAAAAGAATATTAAATTAATTTATTTGTGATCCAATTAAGTTTTGTCTCAAGTTTCTTTTTTTGGGAATTCGAAGATGTTTATTTCGACAGGTTTGAATTTAATTTATTGCAGAAATTTAACAAAGAGATGAATGATTTTTTTCAGGGGTAACACAGATTTCACGCAATGAAAGAGGTTTTTACAGTAAATCCGGTATAATTAAACCGCTTCGTACCTTTAATATACATTACGCAAGTTTTACCGGTTGTCCTTTTACAGTGACAGTTTTGAAGATAAACAAACAGTTTTTTGGCGAAACTTAAACGATTATTACGTAACACGTTCTTCCGTTCTATGTGTCTTTCCAAGCCTTTCTACGTTGAATCGTCACAACAAAATCACAAATGAATCACACACCTGTTCAAATTTTAATATAATCCAACTTTTTTTGTTTTAATGCTTTCATCAACACGGTATAAGCATGTATGTACGTGTTACTCAATTTTTTTACCAAAAAGTTGATGGTCATACGAGTTTCTAAAATTCTTTCACTGTACTTTATTATCGGGCATCAAAAGAGAAACATAATGCATTTATCGTTGTCTAGTCGAAAAATTTAGGGAATTAACAGATCAATTTAAATTTTTTTTAACTAATTTTAAGATATTGTTTGTATGGCGTATTGAGCCTGCACGGTCTGTATTGAAACCGCACCCGTTTCTACCGTGAAGTTATAATGCAGTTTGAAAGACGGGGCAGCCTTTGTACTATAAAACTCATACTTAGAACTCACGTTTCAAAATGGCTGACTTAACATGTCTATAGGCTCCATTAGCCACTTAATAAGCGATAAAAATTTTTTTTTGCTTTTATGCCTCTATTGTGAGTACTGTGAACGCACGTCTGCTAATCCTCGGTCGTTATTTTTTTTGTTTTAATCTAAACAAAGCAACTCTCGGTCACTAAGCCCAGCTATCTAAACAAAACAAAAAAATAGCTATTATTTAAGTAATGGAGAAAAAAAACAGCTCGGCACAGAAATTTACTCTAAGATCGCGCGGCATCAACGAACAGTTCCGTTGACAGTGTCATGTAATGAGATCGGTTATGTCGGACATTCCGAGCTCGTTTGGACATTTTTGGTCTTTTTTTCCGGACCGACCACTTTTACTATCACTTTGGATCGCCCGCAAAGATTCGAGCGTCAAGCTTTATAACGTCATTCACTTGAAATAATTGTATTATTTTACGTCAGAACCAAACAGTCTACACTGGGCGTCGTAATCGTTTTCACATTAGACCGTATATCCAGTTGTTTGTTTTTCTATTTGTGCATTTTAATTGCAATCGCGTATGCTTTTTATTGTCTGGTAAAAAGTACAATGTAAATACGCCACCCACCTTGAGATATAAGTTCTAAGGTCTCAAGTATAGTTAAAACGGCTGCCCCACCCTTCAAACCGAAACGCATTACTGCTTCACGGCAGAAAATAGGCCGGGTGGTGTTACCTACCCGTGCGGACTCACAAGAGGTCCTACCACCAGTAAAATTAGTAGTATAGTAGTATGATATATAATAGTAAGATATATTTAAAAACATTCAAACAAGCACGTATTAATGATCACAATCTCTCTGTCGCTTTCTAGGAGCACCTGCAGTGCATTTGAACTTATACAAGGGCTTTATAAAGATGCTACCAGTAAAATTAGTAGTATAGTAGTATGATATATAATAGTAAGATATATTTAAAAACATTCAAACAAGCACGTATTAATGATCACAATCTCTCTGTCGCTTTCTAGGAGCACCTGCAGTGCATTTGAACTTATACAAGGGCTTTATAAAGATGCTGCTATAAGCGACTTTAGGTTAGCTTTGGCTAACGTACAGGAAATCTGTTAAAGACGGATTCTTCAATCACAGGAGTATGAGGCCCGCCCTCACCGTCCTTGAATGTATGCAATAATCGATTGAGCTGAAATGCCCTATCGACTAAAAGCAGTCTTTTTTTTTGGGTAAAATCCGCCGTCTGAACCATTGCCGATCCTCTGTTGACCGCAATAAACTTGGTCTCATACCTAAAGATAGGATAGTCTTAAAATTGAGGTATCCACGAGTTGCGGTTTTTTTTTTCTACCTAAGCTTGAGCCTTGATAGGCTATATCAGCGTCGCCTTAACTAGTAGGTGAGCTCGCGGGGCTCAAACCTGATGACGTTGCTAACACGAACCCTAGCAAGAGCTGTGCTTCGCAGAATCTACCACCGGATCGGAAACGCGACCCACTGAAAAGATCCGGCGAGAAACTCAGTGGGCTGTGTCTGAGGGTTAATTTACTCGTCGAGCCCTTCGTCGCAAGCGACGGGTTCGACGAGAACGATGACCGGTGCTTGAGGTACCTAGAAACACCGTTAGTGGATCGGGAGGATCCGAAATGACGTGTTTGGGGCGACGTCGACTGCTTTCCATTCTGTCCGCAGGATCGGGAATGTTCGGTTATTACTTAGCAGCGGGTGTGCTATGGGCCCGCCTTCCCGTTCAGGTAATTTAATCGCGTATTTAATTACTTTATTTCGCAATTTGTTATTACGTCTATGACTCTTGAATATTCTAGAAAATACAATGCGCCTACCTACACCATTACTGACAGCTCGCTCTAATAATTGTTAGATTGACAGTAAATTGAAAGGTAATCAAACAGAGCGCGCGCGACGGCTCGCTTGTTTTGTAGATCAAAGATTGATCTACGCTCTTCAACTATTTCCGTATCGAACATAACCACCCATAATTAAAGTCTCGGCATTGGATCGTGGTGACAAAAATCTATCTATACATATAAATAAAATTGGAGTGTCTGTTTGTAATATTGAAATAACCGCTATTTACTACATGCATATGAATATACCTAGTCAGGTCATAAATTCTGTCACATGTTTAATGTAAAATAATTTAAACAAGTTTATTCATTATGTAACCATTCATATACCAAAATGAACTTAACAAAACATAGATTCTTATGACACTAAAGTTTATTCAAAATGACCTCCGTGATTTTGAATACAGGCCTTCAATCTGCGCGGCCAGTCGTCTATCGCAGCACGAACGAGGTCCATGTCAATATCGGCGGCTGCCTTAATCAAGGATGTCTTGAGTGACTCCAAATTGGGATGAGGCTTTGAGCACGCCTTTTCCTCCAAGTGTTGCCATATCTTGTAATCTAACGGATTCAAATCTGGACTGGAGGAGGGCCAGTCTTCGTGCCGGATGAAGTGGATTTCACGCGCCGCCAGCCAGTCTTGTGTGCTCTTCGCTCTATGAGCTGGCGCCGAATCTTGTTGGAATACCCAGTGCCTGTTATTGAACATGGTATGAGAAACAGGTTCCACGAGGTTCGTCAGGACTGTATTTTGATACACAACTGCATTCGTTTTTACACCTTTCTCACAAAAATGTACCTCTGTTAAGCCCCAATAAGAAACTCCCAACCATACCATGAGCGAGGATGGAAAATGACCTCGTTGGACACGCGGAATACGGTTGCTCGCTTCTTCACTACTGTGTGCGTACACCTTATCATTTTGTTTGTTGTAGCTCTCTTCTACGGTAAAAAAATTTTCATCCGAAAAAAGAATTTCCCGATATTTTTTTCCCGCGTACCGCTTCAACAAAGCGCGGCATCTCTTCAGTCTCAGGTCCATTAGACGAGCATTCAAACGATGTCCTGTTTTTCTTCGATATGCCCGAAGCCCTAAGTCTTCATTTAACACCCTTTTCACCGTGGTTCTGCTTAACCCCATCTGATGGGCCAACAGTTTCTGCTTACGTTTGGGATTTCTTTGAATTCGCGCCTTCACAGCTTTTATCACTGCTGGAGTCCTAACAGACCGAGGGCGACCACTTCTTGACCTGTCATCTACACTAGAGTCTTCATTGTATCGTTTGATGGTACGATAAACAAATCTTTTGGTTATATTCAAATTTTTCAGTATGTTAAAAAATTGAATTGGCGCGTAACCGCAACGATGCAACGCAATAACTGCAACACGGTCTTCTTTAAGCGTCCACTCCATATTTAAAAATGAGTAAAATTCTAAAAGTATACATTTTTATTTTCATGAACAATTCGAAATTCGAATTCAATAAACTTTTTTGTGGCCAGCATTCCAAAAGAAAAGTTTTTACTGTGTGACAATACTTATGACCTGACTAGTTATATACGGTACATACACCAAAATAACATTTTTTACAATTTTTGTCTGTCTGTTTGTTCCGGCGAATCTCTGGAACGGCTGGACCGATTTTGATGGGACTTTCACTGACAGGTAGCTGATGATATAAGGAGTAATTTTTTTAGACTAGCTTCGCACCGCGGCGTCACCCGCGATCCGACAATAACCGCGGGTAACATCGCGGGACTCAACTATTCATTAATAAAATTTAATGTTTCCGAAGCGAAGCGAGGGCGGGTCGCTAGTACTAAATAATATAAAATCTATTTTAAATTGTTTTTCTTGTTATTCTGATCAATAAAGAGTATTTATGCAATACAATACACAGGTTCTGTGTAGTAAGTAAATGCGTAAGGGTGCCGTTTGCATCTCTGGGCTGGGTGTCCCAAGTGCCAGTATCTTCCACTTAGCTCCTTACCGAAGACGGCCGTTCGGATTGTCCTGATCTGACTACTCCCCGACTTCGGGCTCACGCAGGACCCAGTCACTGTCGACGCCCTAGACATGTCCTTACGTATCCATCCGAACCACTAATATTATCACGCCTGCAGCTTTAGCACAAGGAGCAGGCTTAGAGACCCTGGTAACCTTACTCTTCAAACTGGCCAAAGAGTTCGACGTGCAACCTAACTCATACTCATCAGCCCGCAGAGTTTCTCGCCGGATCTTCTCAGCGGGTCGCGATTCCGATCCGGTAGTAGATGCATTCACGAAGCAGTTGCCCTTGAGTTGTTAGGTCTACTTCGGAGGCGCTCGGGCAGCTGTTAGCAAATCCCACCCCTAATGGCTGTGCCTGTACTCGCCCACCTGTTCTGGTGAAACTGGAAAAACCTACGGGACGGGAACGAATAGGAAGATCTTCACTTTGTTATAAATATTTTCCTCAAAAACAGGAAGAAAAAATAAAAAAATATCATAGTAAGTTTACCAATTTATTATTATACCATATATATGGTTAACAAGCCAAGGGTACACTGCCGATTCATGATGTTTATTACACGATGAAAGATTTAGATGATTGCCGGTCCAACGTATCCCGGGGCGACGTAATGACCGAAAGCGCTGTTTACAACTGTGGGACCAGCTACCAGGGTCTGGGAAAAAAATCAATCGTTTTGCAATTGTGACGCATTAGTGTAACTAGAATTACGAAACCATCGTCAATGGACAGGTTTTAAACATAGACTTCACAACAAATCCTCTGGATACAGTAGTTTTGGCACTAACTTAAAGCGCTGTCATGCTTACATATAAATATGACGCTTAAAGTTTGGTTAGTATCTTTTTTGCCACGTACCATCCGGCTATGGAATGAGCTCCCCTCCACGGTGTTTCCCAAGCGCTATGACATGTCCTTCTTCAAACGAGGCTTGTGGAGAGTATTAAGCGGTAGGCAGCGGCTTGGCTTGGTAGGCATTGCTGAAGTCCATGGGCGACGGTAACCACTTACCATCAGGTGGGCCGTATGCCCGTCTGCCTACAAAGGCAATAAAAAAAAATAAAAAAATTAAAAAAGAAAAAAAATTAAAAAAAAAAAATTAATATAAATTGTGTTTATACCATAAGTTTGTTGGAATTTAATACTTTCATCCATATGTCGAGTCTTAATTTGTTTTGCAATAATGCAAGTGGCGCCTTAACTTCATCTTCTTCTTGATGCCCTTATTCTCATTGTCTGGGGTCGGCGTAGCATGTCCTCTTATCGTGCGGCTGGATTTAGCATGAGTTTTATAACTGGCAGGCTGTCTGTCGTCAACCTCCTTGGCTTATACTATAGTCGTACATCGATTGTAACGTGTGATAGGGAGGGTAGAGGGACTTTTTTCGTTCCTTTTTTGCTGTTACTTTTACTTCATATATTTTTGGTTCTATGATTTCCATTTTATTACGTAAAAAAGTAATACGTAATTACGTAATTAAAACACTAAAATAACAATTAAAAAGTGTGACAATTTGTGACTTTCTCGCTTAGAGTGATTGATATCTTCTAGGCAATCCTGTAGCGATAGGAACAATTACACGCGAAAACGACGGTAGTTTTTATTCCATACAACAATTGTTGTAAACAAGAAAGAAAAGGGACTTATTAAATTAGATTGTTTTCTTCAAGATCGATTTGTAAGTAAGTCTTGTGTTTAATATATTAACTATTACGTTTACTTTAATATCTACATTTCATTAAAAACTCTACCTTTATGAAAAGATCAATTTTTAATAAATAATAAAAACCTTCTTCATTATCTTCTTAAACAAATATATGAAAATATGCCTTAACTTACCATTGTTCTCTAATATAAACAGGTAATGATTTTTATATTTTCTAAGCAAAATAATATTTACCCTAGGTGCAGGGTACGGGACGAAGCCAGGCACGATACCAGGCCATGCTGCGACCACCTGGGGAGAAGCGGCAGCCATCGCCACGCACACCACGAGGAAAATCAACTGGGGAAGATTTTTTTGGAATTTTTATTTTTTTAAGATCTCGAGAGTTGTGCTTACTTATCAAATTGAGCTTAACGACTTAATCTGTTCTCGGAGTCAGTGACCACGAAAATTTTAAGCAACTTATTTATTCGAATTTTCAAAAATTGTGTTAACGATTTTCTGATTGTTCGTCGCGGTAGGATTTTAAACCTGAAATGTGTCACCCACCTTGAGATATAAGTTCTAAGGTCTCAAGTATAGTTACAACGGCTGCCCCACCCTTCAAACCGAAACGCATTACTGCTTCACGGCAGAAATAGGCAGGGTGGTGGTACCCACCCGCGCGGACTCATACGAGGTCCTACCACCAGTAAT
Organism: Bombyx mandarina; assembly: GCF_030267445.1. Classification (NCBI taxonomy): domain Eukaryota; kingdom Metazoa; phylum Arthropoda; class Insecta; order Lepidoptera; family Bombycidae; genus Bombyx; species Bombyx mandarina. The sequence goes on along the minus strand of NC_143224.1, from coordinate 5,481,096 downwards.
TAAAGATAACAACAACAAAAATCATGATTTGTTGTTTTAGATGGACGACTGGTTTTTAAATAAAACAGATCTGTGGTGTCGTAGGACACCGGATAGGAACGAAGTTCCTTATTATAAAAATATTAATTTAAAGTTCTATTCGAGGTATAAAGAAAATAAAACTGGAGGTTTCGCAACAACCCACGGTCATTCGGTAACGTGCGAACTTATTGTGGTACACTTCATTAACGGTTGTTTGCATAAGAGTCAGTGTATTGCGCAAACGAACGCTCTGAGATCGTGGTCAATGAATGATAAAAAATATGTTTTTTTGTACGTTATTACAAAATTAAGTCGTACACTGTGTGCATTATTAAAAAATTCTTACGTTACGGACGTTTTTTCCCGGTTAGGGTACCCCTCCGCATCGTCCTATAAGGAACTTCGTTCCAAAAACATTTTGATTAGATGTGTGTTTAGGCAGTTTGTTTATTCCAGCTTAATGCAAAAACTATTAAAACATTTTTGATTGAACTTAAAGTACTTTATTAGTTCATTATCAGACTCAACAAACGGGTACATTGTCTCATTTAAATGTCGGCCATGGAGAAAGTGTAGGTAGACCTTTAAGCCTAACTTCACGCGAGTACTCGTAAAACTGCGAGACATAATAATAATATCTAATTAATTGGAAAAAACTTTTCTTTACCTTCTACTTCTAACCTGTGGTTTAAACTAGTGTTTACATTTCACGAAGCGTCAAAAACAAAGAACTGAACTATTTTATTCTCATTTAGTACATTTAAGTACAATTTCAAGAAATAGGTATAGGTACATACACAAGCAATAATTAGATAATGTGTAAAATTTACAGGATAAAAAATTAATGGATCGAATAAAAAAAATAGGTAGGTACTTACGAAGTATTTCATCGTTCCCGAAGAGTAAACTGTGAAGTTCCGCAGAAATCAAACGCATATATACTGATTCAAGAAGGTCATCAACAAACCCTACATCTGCATACCTAATCAAAATACTTGTATAAAAATATTATATAATATGACTCGCTGTGGTCATTATGCGAACTCATAATTATTACTATTGCACTACCTGATTGTTTTTGCTTAGATTAGGAATAGAATAGAACATTTATATCCAACAAATTCATGATTCAAATTTTGTTTAATTTCTGAGTAGCCTTTGCACTGAGCGCAGCTTTTGTCATAGAAGATCCGATTGATTTAAGGTATTGAGAATGGATGCTCCCCTTAAAGACTAGCGATGAGACCAGGCTGCGCTTGCAAATACGTAATATTATTTTGCAAAAATAGCTACTTTAGAGGTTTTTATTGTTAGCAGATCGAATTGCATTTTAATACATATAAACGTTGCACATTCAACATGTCCAAGATTTGGTATGCCTAGACGCTGACAAGACATTTGAACAACTCGATATCTCTCACTAAGCCACTCAGAAGATTTAATTCATTCATATATGAAACATTTTCTCTTTAAATTAATTTTAATTTTTTCCCAGCTTAAACACTGTAAAATTAGAGTTGCAGGTACTAACATCACCCATGTGAGGGCTTTGCCGTAGGTCTGGCTCGTAAGTTCAAAGTCGCTCAGTGAGCTATGGAAAGGTGTATGCTCGGAGTTTCTTCGATGGATCGAATCAGAAATGAGGAAATCCGTCAAAGAACCAAAGTAACCGCATAGCCCTAAAGATTATCAAGCTGAAGTGGCAATGGGCCGGACATACGTGTCGCAGAGCCGATGGCCGATGGAGCAGTCGCGTTCTGGACTGGAGACCACGTACTGGTAAGCGCAGCGTTGGGCATCCAAGCCCACTGAGTTTCTCGCCGGATCTTCTCAGTGGGTCGCGTTTCCGATCCGGTGGTAGATTCTTCGAAGCACGGCTCTTGCTAGGGTTCCTGTTAGAAACGTCGTCAGGTTTGAGCCCCGTGAGCTCACTTAATGGTTAAGGTTACGCTGAAATAGCCTCTCAAGGCTCCCAGATTAGGAAGAAAAAAAAAAATTTGGGCGTCCCCCTGCCCGGTGGACCTATGACATGCGGATTGGATGTGGAAGGCAGAGGATCGTTCATTGTAGCGGACTGTGGGAGAGGCCTACATCCAGCAGTGGAGAGATACAGGCTGATAATGATGAGGGCTTTGCCAACGGGTTTCCATCTAAAAAAAATATTCATAACTTTGTGTTTAAGCATAAAACAAACGAAGCCATTTAATAGACTTAAATAATTTAAATACCTCTTTTACCTTTATAAATCTAGACTGTAGGCGTTTGGAATTATTTAAAACAATTCAACGAGTTTTATATTTGTCATTAATTAAGAACTGGTATCACGTTGAGTTATGGATTTGCATTCAATTAACTGTCGCACTGACCTCTAGATTGTATATTGGACTAAAAACATACAGAGCGGTAGGTAACTACAGGAGAAACGAGAAAAGACAAAGCTGTCGAAACAGGTGTGGAGCACAATAGCGGTGGGATAAAAAATATGAGGCCTGTATTATTAAAAGACAGCCTGTCCCAATTTCAAGGTGAAAAAAAATATGACTTTCGAACTACTTCAGAATAATTTTTAGTATTCGTTGTTGAATGTTACTGAAAAAAACTACCTTAAAATTACTGTAGTGGCGGAAAAATGACGCTTTCTTACTTTGTAACTTATATTTCTTCAAATACATAAACATAAGTACATATAATATAAAGCTATAATATTTTGTTATTTTCAAATATCCTCAAATTTCAAGTTAATATTTTTTTCATATCCACCCCTTATCTTTTTCATCTAAAAGAAAGGCTTCTCAGCATCAAGTCTCATGTGTTCATCGTGCCCATCGTATTCTAAGGCTTCGAGTGCATCGGCACGATACACTGCATTTTCAATCCAGACGGCAATGCGATCGGAAATAGCCACCATAAATCTTGCTAGACGTCCTGGATTCGACCGAGATGGTTTCGGTTCTCCTACAGATATAATAAAACAAAGTATTGAAAGCTTAAATAGCACGGTTCAATCGCACGCCAAAAATGAAAATGATATATTTTTTTATATGGTAATTCTAGTCTGAATTAGAAAATAATAGAATGGCAATATTTTCGCAGGGAATTAATCAACCTTTTTGAGACTAATCAAATTTACGGTAAAATGTTCTGTTACGTAGCTAAATGGGTACAGGTTAAGATAAGAAAATTGTTAAAATTTTAACTATTACTCTACTCTTTTAAAGGCCACATTTTAGGATTTAATCCTGTATTGTGGATAGTAGCACACGACCCACCTGATGGTTAGTGGTTACCGTCGCCCGTGGACTTCAGCAATGCCAGAGGCAGAGCCAAGCCTCTGCCAACCGCTGCCTACCTAACATACTCTAATTAGTTGATCGTTTTCTATACTAATATTATAAAGAGGAAAGATTTGTTTGTTTGTTTGTATTGAATAGGCTCCGAAACTACTGAACCGATTGGAAAAATTCTTTCACTGTCGGAAAGCTATGCTATCCCCGGGTGACATAGGCTATATTTATTATATTTTCAAAAAAATTTGGGATCCTTACTGAAACTCCAATAATGTAACCCAACGTGTAAAAAATTACATAATTTTTTTACATTGCGTGCGCTACTACCCATGCGAAGCCGGGGCGGGCCGCTAGTAAATAATAAACATATACGAACCCAATATTTCAGCGACTCTCTCCAGCACAACATCAGCGATGCTTCTCAATCTGTTCGATACTAGCATCTCCTTTTGTCCTTTTGCTATGTAATCACATAAGTGGTATGCCACCTTTATATAAATATATAAATTTTTTAATTCGCAACTCAAAAGCCCTTCGGTTCGGGGTGCGTCAACGTTTAAAACGTTATAATAATGCTGTTACGAAGTCGCACGTTTTAATGCGATATTCGTACATGCACGTAGGAACACAAGCATATTTACATAAAAAGACAGCGCAGACGATGGTTTGAGAACCACATAATACTCAGATAATCATTTTACAGTTTAACGTTTTTAAATTATAAGAGTAACAAATAAACATGTTAAGCAGCTTTTATTTCGTTTTCAGTTGTCGTCTAAAGGATACAACGCCTTAACGATATTCGTATCGAGCGTTACATTTTTAGCTGATGTTCAAATCACGCATGCAGGTATCAATTTCCAGAAGAAATATATGTACTTAGCACAAGTCCAACGATCCTGGCGATCTTAATTGATGCCATTACCAAACAATATTACATTTTTAAAAATAAAACATATTATGTCCAAAAGTACAAATAAGTTTCATACAAGAAATGCGTCTTTTGATTCCTTTTATTAGATTTACTAAAATTTAACCATTCTAGATGCTGGGTAGTTGTTAAAGAACAAAAAAGTACGCACTTAATGACTCATGATTTCACTACCATTAAAACAATTTTAGACAGATGATGCAGCATGCATGGAATTTAAGACAGATGATGCAGCCACCACGCACCCACTCTTTCTTACGCAATCGTGTGCAATTTTGAATTTTATTGATAAAGCTAGTTCAAATGCTGTTAAAAATAAAAGTTTATGTAGCGATGCCTTTTTTTTATTACTTAGATGGGTGGACGAGCTCGCAGCCCACCTGGTGTTAAGTGGTTACCGGAGCTCATAGACATCTACGACGTGAATGTCTATGGGCTCCCCACCCACCCACCTTGAGAAATAAGTTCGAAGGTCTCAAGTATAGTTACAACGGCTGCCCCACCCTTCAAACCGAACCGCATTACAGCTTCACGGCAGAAATAGGCAGGGTGGTGGTACCTACCCGCGCGGACTCACAAGAGATCCTACCACCAGTAGCGCCTACAGATAACACAAAATAAATGTAACATACAGAAGGCATCCCTAATTTAGGTGTTCTTATGGCTGCATAGTAGGTAATATTAACAGAGTCCAGTAATAAATTAATTAAATGAATATAACCTGTGCGCTGAAATTAACCAGCCATTTCTGTCGTTGCTGAAGCTCTTTTTGTTTATCGATCAGCTCCTTGCGGTTCACCGTTCCGCCAGGTCCCGACCAACGTTTCGAAGATTCACTCAACGCTTGAAAATACTGTTCAGTTTGCCTACATTTATAACAAGATTTTGAGAAAGACCGATCCCAAATCACCTAGGTATATGAGCAATACCGTCTTTACCATAAGGGCACACGGGGCCCGTGCCCAGGGCCCCCGAACGACCAACAATTTGGTTACCAATTGTAGTCGAGAGCGGTCATTTTCGCAGCTTAAGAGAATAAAAAATTAATTGCGAACAACAATTTTACAAGAACGGCTGAGTAATTTGTCAATTATGGGCATAGAAAGTGATATCCTTCAAAAATTTTACTTTAATGATATAATGGAATATTTTGCTCAACAGAAATCCCGAAAGAAACCATTATCGTAATCGTACCCAAAAACCAGCAGCATTCTAATATAATTAATATTATTGTATCATACTGTATTTGATTACCTATAATAAATGGTCATACTCAGTAAAAAAATATTATTATAATTCGCTTTTTTTACTTTCCAAAAGGCCTCAAATTCTTGTGTGCCCAAGGGCCCAAGCCTAGTTTAAGACGTCCCTGTATATGAGCAACGACTTTTGACTTCTATCAGATAAAAATCGTACATCGATTATATCTAATGAATTTGTCACTTGTAAAGTCATGGTGAAGTCGTCGTGGCCTACGACACTAAGAAGTGCACTCGTATTAATCGATGCCACTATTTTGGTGTTCCAATATGTACTGGACTCCGGTTAATATAATAGACTTCAACCTCATTTTTCAAGGTTCGTGGCATTCCCGTGTGTCTATTGATTAGGGTAAGTAGCACCAGATAGACCGTGAGCTCCTACACCAGACTGAATAATAATAATAATAACAGAAAAAAAACGTGTTAGGTACTTTTTTTTCCTACCTATTATAATAACCCCTCGAGGGTTATACTAGATTATCATGTTACAGTAATATATCATCAATAATTAAGCACTAATTACAAATAAATCTCACTCGGGACTAAGAAAATAATCTTCTTCTAAAGCGCTTTTAATCTTGTCTCTTCTTTCGGGAGGCAAAATTGCGCATTTTTCGTCCCATAAAGAGCGCAGGCGACGAGCCGTTGGTCGTGCCAACATTTCCACCCGCTCCATGTTACGACGTAAGCGTGGTGGTATTTTCTGGTTACTTCCTTCTACAGTAAAATAAAACAAATTAATCAGAAAATCATTGACTTGTGAAATCCGGTCATGCTTCGCTCTTTCGCTAAGTCTGTGAATGTTTCAAGACTATTCTTCGATACAAATCTAATTTTGGCAATTACGAACACATTAAAAAAGAATTGAGACAAACCGATTGAGCTGTCATCACTTATAAAGGTGATAAATTTGACATTTGAATCTCCAAGTCAGCAGTAGGCAGCAGCTTAACTGGCATTCATGTCATCTCGGATCCTCCCGATCCACTAACGGTGCTTCTAGGTACTTCAAGCACCGGTCACCGTTCTCGTCGAACCCGTCGCTTGCGACGAAGGGCTCGACGAGTAAATTAACTCTCAGACACAGCCCACTGAGTTTCTCGCCGGATCTTCTCAGTGGGTCGCGTTTCCGATCCGGTGGTAGATTCTGCGAAGCACGACTCTTGCTAGGGTTCGTGTTAGCAACGTCATCAGGTTTGAGCCCCGTGAGCTCACCTACAAAAGTTAGGGTTACGCTGATATAGCCTCTCAAGGCTCTCATCTTAGGTAGGAAAAAAAAAAAAAAAAAAAAGGCATTCCTGACGTCCTTTAGCTATGGTGACTACTTAACATTAGGTAGGTCGGCTGTTTACAAAGGTTATAAAAATCATTATTTCATAACTTGACTGTCCTAAGTATAACCCACCAGAATCCACCTTTTTTAAAATTTTAACATTCTGTTCGGAATCTGTTGCCAATTCCGGTTTAGAACTTTTCAATGGCTCCGGTTTATTTTCAAGTTTCTTTCCAGTTTTAGGCATGATTTGCTTTTTTGTACTTTAATTTAGCTACTGCGACACCAAACAAAAAAATAGACAATGACGTATAATGTCAATATCGGAACAAATATGTATTAAATTAATCGTTAAAGAAGGTATAGGCCAATTTCAATTTTTAGGGACTGCTGAGCTATTTCCAGACACCTCGAACCCTAGGAAAAGGAGCACCTAAAGTATTTTTTTTTTCATTGCCTGCGGATGTAAGCAAGCATATGACCCCCGTGGTGATAAGTAGTCACCGTCTTTCAGGAAGCCGTGAAGGGGAAATCATTGCAGAGCCAAATGCGACGCAAAGTGGCTAAATAGTTCTAAACGTAAACGCACCGTCAATGATGTCCGCATTCCAGGAAGTCAAACTGATCTTTAGTATATGTTATGGTTGTCAGATGAAAATGACAATAAGTACTAAGGGAACAACATGGAAAACAGTTCATTCCAGAGGCGGAAGACTGACCAATAATTACATTATATCACCATTACAATATTTCACTGTAATTGTAAAGTAAAACAAAAAAATATGTGTAAAATCAACTTTTTAATCCATCGCCAATTTGGAGTTAAACACAACAAAATATTGAGATTTGGTGTCCCATCATTAACAATATTTAGTCCCATCGTCAATTTGGTGTTAAACACAACCAGTTATTTAGATTTGGTGTCCCATCATTAACAATATTTAGTCCCAACTCTTCATCTTCGCCTTTATAAGGAAGATGCCAACTGTTATTGTTCTTTTGCGGGCACGGTGTGAAAACTAGTGGCGGCTGAAAATAATCAATGGAGGGATGTTTAGCTTTCCATAGTTCAATAAAAACTCATTTCACTCAGACTATTGCAACTTTAAATATGAAATTCGGATAGTACATATTGTATTATAAATGGTTAATCGAATAACCTAATCTATGGTGAATCGAATAACGAAAATAAATTAAAGGTGACAGGACTTTTTGCGGGAACACGAGGAGCGCACTTGTGTGAATTGCTTTATTTTGTTAATTTAGTGTTTCGTGTGTTTAGGTAAGAAAGGTTCCTTTAACTGTTATTATTTTTTTATTTTTGGAGTTTACTCCTTTAGAATCGATTTACATATATAGGCCCGGGGTATGAAAATTATGGGGACCAAAATCGTACTAGCATGTCACACGAAATGCGTTATGCGCATGTCACACGAAATGCGCGCCGGGCTGCTGCGCCGGCAGTCCGCCACAAAGCCTCGTACTGATCGCGCGTTTCTCTCATTTTGTATTTTCATATATTTGTTAGTCGTTTGTTTTGTGTCTCGTTAATTTGTTAATAATCTGTAGTGTATCGTGTTGTCGTAATATAGAACTATTTCTCGTATTGTTTCGTTTAATTTTTTATATCCAGTAAACTCCAGTCGTGCGTCGGAGCGGACACACACACTTTTTTTTTATTGCTTAGATGGTTGGACGAACTCACAGCCCACCTGTAGGCTTAGTGCGAGTTTCAAAAATGGAATCGATTGACTCGCATCGAGTGGACGCTCTTCACGGTGAAACGTGCGGAGCTCTGAGTGCGAGTTACTCGATTTGCAGGACGTTTATTCATCTTGAGAAGCGATATTTTTTTTCTTTTATATTGGTAGCACGCAAGGGTTTTTTTAAGGCGTTTAATTGAAATGCCAGGCTTTCTAACGATATTTATAATTATTCGAGTAATGGGTAATGTACCTGTGCTTAGTGCGAGTTTTTTTAATTACTCAGTCGATGTTAATGATATGTTTAATTTGTGTGAGGTTGTATCAGTGCCACCTAGTGGTAAGCTTATGAATCTCATTTTGTGGGAGAGAGAAGGTTTGTTTATGTTGCTGTCTCATGTATCGAATAGCTTTACCGAAGTGAGCCTCTCGATTATTGTATGTGCGAGTGCGAGTTGCAAATTAATGGATTTTGAGAGTATTTCTTCACTTTCAAGCAAGTTAAGTAGTCACTAAAAATTTTGCCGTGAAACCAATACAATATCAAGATTTTTTCTTTCGTTTTTAATAATAATGTTGTTTTTTAAGGTTTTATCTATTCTAATGGTTTATACACATATATTTTTTCGGTTAGAAAATTTTATAGACGTCTAGCTAGTTGTAAATACATATTAATTCTTTGCTTTTTCATTTAATTCTTATTAAATCATTGCTTTTTTTTAAAGAGTTCATTGATGAGAGAGAGAGAGTGAGATAGAGTTGTTTTTTTTTATTGCTTAGATGGATGGACGAGCTCACAGCCCACCTGATGTTAAGTGGTTACTGGAGCCCATAGACATCTACAACGTAAATGCGCCACCCACCTCGAGATATAAGTTCTAAGGTCTCAGTATAGTTACAACGGCTACCCCACCCTTCGAACCGAAACGCCATATTGCTTCACGGCGGAAATAGGCGGGGTGGTGGTACCTACCCGTGTGGACTCCCAAGAGGTCCTACCACCAGTGAAAGAGTATTCTTTATTGTACACAAAATGAATAAATATTGTGAAACATTTTTTCTTGGTCTTATCGCTAAGAGTGATCTCTTCCAGACAACCATTATATGGGCAAGAATAATTTCGAAATGAATTGCACATTGTGTACCTATCTATTATATAAATATATACACACGCGCACACACACACACACACACACACACGCGCGCGCAATATACATATTTACAGGTACATACGTAGAGATTTATATTTATAAATTACATAGAAATTTGAACAATGTAATAATAATTTTGCTTCTTTACACATTTATAAATAAGGATGGATGCTCGTAATAATTTTAGTATATTTGGGCCACCTAATGAAGATCATCAACACTATTACCGTAAATATGTACAATCATTTTATAAATGTTCAACGGGTAAATGATTAAACCTATGTAAAACATAATTTCTTTAATTAAAAAAAGCTGAATGTCTAAATATGTAATTACAATCAAATAAATTCTATAATAAACTTCTAATTCTAATACTTCTATTAAAGTTACTAAAAAAATATGTTTATGCTGGGCAGTTTTCGTGTATTTTAAAGGTTACGCCATTACGGCAAAGTTTGTTTACGAAATTGCACCCTTAGAATGGAAGTGGTATAACTAAAAAATTTAAGATTAGTTTTATATTTCAAAACACTTATGTATTATTATTAAGAACCTACATTTTAAGTAGGTAATACGTGAAGCAAAAATGTTGTTCTCCTTTTTACGAAAATTGCGGACGGAGGAGTATGAAATTTCCCACACTTATAGAGAATATAGAGAAGTAGTGCAGATTGCTAATTTTTTTTTTTAATTGTGCATAAACAATAAAAACATAAACTAAATGAATAAAAAAACCTTACACACATTACCATGTATTTGACACACACACACACATGCATTTATACTTTTTTTGTTTATTGATTTATCAATCTGTGGTCAAATTGAGAATAGATTAATATTTTTTGTCTTTAATATTATTTTTCTATAATGTAGCCTTGGCGACATAGAGCAATTATTATTATAGAAAGAATGATAATAGAAAGGTGACAATAGAACTATAATAATGTTCAAACTTAAAATTTAAATAAATTATGGTCAAATTTCGACCACTGGACTACCATTAGTAGATAATAATAAAATCATTTATTGCCTTTCACACAGATTTAGATTATTACAGGCAGCCACAAGGAAACAACAAAAAAACAAAACACTATTATATCATTTCTGGCAAGCAGCTCAACATTTGCACTTGTATATTATTAATAGGAATTTTATTAAGAATATTGACAATTTATGAGGATTTTGACAAGTACGGATTAGTTATAGATATGTGTAGTTACATATTGTAAATTAAATTAGTTTTATAAGTGCAATAAAAAATAATTTAAATGATAAAATGATAAAGCCATACCTTTTTCCAATGTGACGATTAGAGGGTATCCTATTATTCTTTTCTATATTATTCTATCAGCTTATAAAATTAAACAGTCTCTTTTAGTCTAGAAAAGGACAAAGTACTCTTTCTGTCTTTTTCAAATAAAATGGCATGCCTTAAAGTGTTTAAACCGAAAAACTAAAAAAATACAATTATTGTATTACAATATTGAAGTTTACCAGAAACTAAGAATTTTGGGTTGAGCCACTTTAATTCTAAAGGTACAAAATAGTATTGAACACGTGACATTACCCGAATAATTTTGAAAGTAGTTGGTTCCCATTAAAATGCTGTTAAAGTGCGTTGTATTTCATTTAGACGGTCTAATGCCAAAACATCACGTGCTACCAATATACGAGAAATAATATTATTGCTGCTCTCGGTGAATAAACGCGCTGCGAAGCGAGTAGCATATCTCAACTCACACTCACAATTCTTCATTTTTCACCGTATAGAATGTAAACTCGATTTGATTTTGATTTATTCATTTACAATTGAACAACTAGGAAAAAAAGATGAAAAGACATTTTGGAGGACAAGAGACATTTTTCATAAAAAAAGATTAGGCTTTATGGCATGATACTTTTGCCTCTCTAGTTGGAAAAATAGAACTACTAAAGAAATACTCGATCGAAACGTTAAAACCCACTAATTTGTAACACGCACTCGCACAAATGTCATTCGTGGTACTCATTTCGGTAAAATTACTCGGTTACGAGATCACAACGTTAATATGAACTCGCACTCACAAAATAACACCGGGTACGTTTGCCGCTAGGGGCGCTGTTCCAATTGCATACAAATTTGAGCAAACTGGCTCGCTACCGAGAGCGTTACAAAACTCGCACTAAGCACACTGGTGTTAAGTGGTTACTGGAGCCCATAGACATCTACAACGTAAATGCGCCACCCACCTTGAGATATAAGTTCTAAGGTCTCAGTGTAGTTACAACGGCTGCCCCACCCTTCAAACCGAAACGCATTACTGCTTCACGGCAGAAATAGGCAGGGTGGTGGTACCTACCCGCGCGGACTCACAAGAGGTCCTACCACCAGTAATTACGCAAATTATAATTTTGCGGGTTTGATTTTTATTACACGATGCTATTCCTTTCTTTACTATGTTATAACGCAAGTCAAATACTATACTATGTGCGCTGTAGCATGGCGCGGGTTACAATAACCTGTAAGACATTGACATCTGTCAGTACCACATAACTGGGGATGTGACGTTTAGCAATTGATTTTTATCGCTGATGATACTCTTAATAATCATAGAGATACCAATGGAGTATTGTGTGTTGTTTATTATAACTAATTCTATTCAAATATTACTGTACTAAAGTATAGTAGCATATTTTTATTGCAGACAAGTGATGAAGTTCATGGCCCACCTGTTTTAAGTAGTTACCAAAACCCAATACAATTGACAACAACAATAAATAAACAATTGTCATGACACAATGCTCTTTGTGTTTGTTTGTCTGTGTATGCAAATTTGTAAATTCACTTGCCCTCACTCAACTAAGTGCACGTAAGACTTATTTAAAATATTACCTGTATTCTTAAACCATGTTTGTTATTCGTTTTAAACAACATCCACTGATGTTGCCATTGCCACCTCTTGAACAATATCCTCAAATACTCGTCTTGCAATTTAAATATGTGTCCTCGTAACAGGTCCTTTGACACTATATCTGTATGAGAACCACTGAATATGGCAGCAGTAATGATATACGGATCATCTTGTGATCTGAAAACATACCGTTTATAAATATAAGTAGTCAGTACTTTACTTCAGTATGCAGCGGCTTGGCTCTGCCCCTGGCATTGCTGAAGTCCATGGGCGACGGTAACCACTCACCATCAGGTGGGCCGTGTGCTCGTCTGCCTACAAGGGCAATAAAAAAAAAAAAATATTTTTTCACATCACTTCTTAAGATGAAATATTTCACAACCACAATTTTTCACAGCTATTAAATTTAAATCTAATTTTAAACAGTTAATTTCATAAATGTCAATGTAAATTTGTACTTACAAGTTATCTGTAAAGAAACTGCTTGTTTTTGATAGCATGTCTCCTATTAAATTCTTTTTCCAAGTCAAAATGTGCTTCCTACCTAATATTAATACTTTTTTATTTTGGTTTAAGAAATATTCTACTACAATATGTAAAGCCTTTGCCCCTGTCGCTTGAGAATGCTTTCCAATAGAATATGAGACATTTAGAGCATCCAAAATTATATCATATGGTCCAGTTTTCTCTATAAAATTCAGGAACTTTTCCAACTCCTGTGGTGACGTTTTCAGGAATAAATCTGAACCTATAATCAGTTTATCTTTGATGTTGCTTTGAAGTGTTTTGAATTCTTCATCTGACAATTTTAAACAGTCTAAAGTTTTACTGCAGCTCTGACATCGACCACTGAAATTTAAATGTATGTAATGTAAATATTTAAAAGTTAATAAATACTTAAATTTAAGATTTTTATCAAAATATCTTATATGATGTGAATTTAATATATATTTTTGTATCATGTTTTAAAAGCAAATAGATGATATAATGGCAATTTAACTAATTAATTATAAGTTTATTATAAAAAAAAAACAATAAGTGTTTTGACTTAGCTTATCAAATATATTATTTTGTTGAAGTAGTACCTATATATGGCATTTGAAATATTTCAGTCACCTATAGAGCGCTGAGTTTTATATCGCTGCTACCATAAGTCAATAGATGAGCCTGTATATCATTAAACAAGGCATTCCAAATCAGAATAGACATTAATGTTGGAAAACCCTTTTTTTATGTATTAGATGAATTAACCCAGACATAACATTTCATTACAATTACTTACTTATATTTGGTAATTTTTGTGTAATTTGCTTTCCATCCTAAAGAACTATACAAGTCTTTAATCTTATTGGCTGTGATTTCAGAAATAGTTGAGTACGTGTTTATAATATGCAAACACATCTCATCTGCATATTTTTCTATAATTTTCTTATCTTTGTACTTTCTTAATATGTAATCAATCCATGCATCATAAGCGTCATCCTGTAGAGGTCTTCTTGCAAGTATACTTTTTTCTATGATTTCCATAGATTTTTTCTTTTTGTTCAACTTTAAAAGCGTAGCGATCACTGTACTGTAAGCAGAATGTGATGGAACACTACTTAAATTTATTTCATCTAAAACTTTCAAAGCCTTTTCCCACTCTCCTATACAACATAGTGCATGTAGAAGCTTCTCACTTGTTGTATAATCTAGAATTTTATACTTTTTGTATAAGTCTCTATATGTTTTAAGTATAAATGTTTTTCCTTCGTCTTGTAATTTATTTTCTTTTGACATTTCATAATAGAGCATTAGTAGTCCATTTATTGGACCTAAAGATAGTTCTTCATTTTTTTTATTTATATAACAAACAAAAGAGTTTGCAGCATCAAACTTTTTTCTTTGTACCATAAACTTCAGGAGAACTCCTTCAAAATTTTTCTCATTAATGTTTCCTCTTTCAAAGAGTATGTTCTTTTTTAATTCATTCCAGTTAAATGAACTTTTCTCGAGTTCCGATTCTAAATATGCTATTTGACTGCTTACACATTTAGTTGGTGCTGGTTCTTTAACTGCCGATTTGTAAACGAAACGACAAGTACGCCCTAATCCTGAAATAACATAGTACCTATTTAAGCGATGTATACTTTAATGAATGTATATAACATAAACATAGTCATCATGAGTAATATCGGAATATTTTAAGTAGATTTTAAGAAGTATTAAAAAACTCACCGAAGTGGGCTAATCGCGCGGTATTACAAAACATACTTGTCATTTAAATAAACTTCTATTAATTACACATTTCTCATGGCTAATAAGCTTACTATTAAATAAAGGTATTAATGATATTTGTAGGTACAACAATGTCCTTGGATAAATAAATATTAAATCGTAGTACATACATACATACAATTTACTAAATGTATCAGCGTGGTATTAGCGGGGTAAAGAGTCAAAGACCACATTTTTCACTTACAGAACTTTAAAATCTATGACTTACAATATAAAAAAAAAAAAATAGATTTTATGACCTGGTAACTAAGACCTTAAGGTCATGTCTTATTTTAATTTATATTCATAATTTTATGAAAAATGATATTGGAGTGAAATTAAATGAAATGAGATGAGATGATATGGGATAAAATGTACTCTCAATAAAATGGTGGTCATTTACTGAGACTTTTTCAGTGAACTTTTTGTAGGATCCCGAGAAGCTACGTCCAGTGGTTTTATTTTCCCACATTTGTGCACTTTCATAGATACTAAATAGTTAATAAACCACCGTTATTACACATTTAAACCTGAAGAAACACTAAATAGGCAAAATAAAACGAATCAAACTATTGACCAAATCAAAGGTCTTAGTTACCAGAACATAAAATCTCTTAAAAAAATTAAAATTCTATGTTTCTATTACACCACTTTTCAGTTTCAATTTCACTTTATTAAGTACTCAATTAAATTAAGTGTTTATTCTATGATTATAAGATTATATTGCTAGGTAGGTACGGTACGGTACAGTATTTAATAATTAATTAAAGGTACCTACCTACTTATAAATTGAACGTCTGTATGTATGTGCATAAATAATTTAAGAAACGAAAATGACAACATTACGACCGTTTACGTGTGAAGATATGCTGAGATTTAACAATGTGTAAGTTTTGTTGGAAATTAACCTTTTGGTTTCTAAGATTAACCTATTAATGTCCCCACAGTATTCGGCAAATTAACTATCATGATCACGATCTAGATTTAATTTCATTTGCCTTACTTCTACGAACATATCTTCTTTAACCGTCGTAAATCATCTCACTCACAATTTCCTGAATAACAAATCAATAACTGCACTTTTCAGGAATCTAGACCCGCTGACAGAGACATATGGCCTATCGTTTTACACGCAATATTTGGCACATTGGCCAGAATATTTTCAAGTTGTGGAATCACCTAGTGGAGAAATTATGGGATACAGTATGTTTTTTATGTTTTAACCAATGTACTGCAAAGCAAACAAAACTACCAACTTATTTCATGATTAATTGTAGCTTTATTTAGACAATAATTCAGGTTTTACCAGGACACTACCAATAAAATCATAGTGAAAGCAAACTACAAAATGAAAAAATCTGTATGGTCCAACCTTCTGAAATAAAGACAAATACAGGATTTAAACCCAAAAATAGCTATTGGACAACAAACATTTTTACTCCTTTCTGACCTAAGCAATGCATTATACAAATGTGGACCTAATGCAATCATTCTCTACTGGACATCCTCAGGAGCCATTCAAGTATTACATAAGCAGATTTATTACAATTATTCACCCCCTTTTCCCTTCTAAGCAAAAGTAAGCAAAGCTCTGACCCCCAATGCAATCTAAACATCGGTACAATTTTTCTACTAATGTATTCTAATTTTTTTAATGATTAATGAGCAGCAGTTATAAAATAAATATAACAATAGGGGTAGAATAGAGCACTTTAACATGCATCATATTCATTTATATGAGTGCAATAATTCCCCTACTCAGTCCCAAGCAAGCACCTAAACTTATTCATTATTTATGGGAATCCCCGAAAATGCATTTCATTTTCAAGCATAGACAATGTGTAGGTTGCCAATACACGTAAAAAGTAAATAACTACTGCTGAGGTAATGACCATCTAGACCCCCCCATCCTCCATGTCATCAAAAATAAGCAAAGCAAATAACTGCCCCCTGTAGTGCTTACGTAATACTTGAACGGCCCCTCAATTGACATTAAAGAAACATAAATAACGAATACTAAAATACATATTTAATTAAATAGCCACAAAACAATCATAATTCAATAAGTTATGAAAATGCTTATCTATGATGAAATTGTGACTTCTGACTTCAGTAACAAGATCAGGACTCAGTTTCTAGTCCACTATATTTGTGAAAGATACTATAATAATATAATTATACAAACAAAATAAAACAAAAGTTGTAGCTTGGACCATGCTTATTTTTAGCTTCCCACCTGGTTCCACAAAATCTTGATGAATTCTCTACTCTCTCTCTTGATGAAGTAAAATAAGTTAATAATTAATAAAATAAGTTTTTTATTAAATAGTAATGGACACAAATATTTATTGCTGTGATGTAAGTGGACCATATCAAATGGCACTCCTTGTCTATAAAGTATTTAAAATTTCAGTAATGGGGAAAGCTGAAGGTCATGGTGAGAATTGGCATGGTCATGTTACAGCCTTAACAGTAAGTCCAGACTACAGAAGACTTGGACTTGCAGCAACATTAATGAATTTACTTGAAGAGGTATCTGAAAAGTAAGTTTTGCTTTAGTATTGTTTTTAATACAAAATCAATCCCAAACATATCTGGCCAGTGGTCTAATTTTAAATTAAGTGAGTATGTGAAGAAATTAATTCTCCAAAAAACAAATTATAGTAACGATCAAAACCTAAGTAATGTCAAAACATAGTCCCCAGTAACTCTGGGTATTTACGTACACTAAGCTCATATTATGTACTTTTTTCCCTTATTCACTGGTAGCCAAAGGGATTATTTCAGCTTCTCATAGAAGGGAGATGTACGCTAAATATTTTTTGATCTGAGATATGAGCGAAACTTATTATTGTGATCAATTAATATTGATTACTTGGTAAGGTATAATTTGAAACAATATTAGTGAGTACTGTTATCATTAAATGCAATTAAAGGAAGTAGACCATCAAAAGAAAAATATGAAGAGCACTTGTGGACATACCACTTAAAATTATATATGTTTATGATGATTTATTTTCATTCCAATTTTGCATCATAAGTGAGAATTCCTATCACTAAAAATTAATGAAAGAAATATCAACCATCCATGTTGATTTTCTTCAATACCAAATTATCTATGAAAGTACTTTCTATTAAGACTTGAGGCAGCTGAAGTTGGTAAAAACTCAATTTTTTACTTTATTACCTAATTATTATTATTATTTTTCAGGAAAAAAGCATATTTTGTGGATTTGTTTGTAAGAGTGAGCAATAAAGTAGCAATAAATATGTATAAAAACTTAGGTTACATTGTTTATCGTACAGTACTAGAATATTATTCTGGAGACCCCGATGAAGATGCCTATGGCAAGTTGCTTATTCAATCAGTTTTTTAACATATAATTTATATTTTTTATTATTATTATTGGACCAATGTATAATTTCTTAATCTTTACAGATATGAGAAAAGCCTGTTCGAGAGACATTAATAAACAATCTGTTATACCATTATCACATCCTGTGAGGACTGAGGATGTAGATTAGAGAAATAAAAGATAGATTTTATTCAGATTTTTATTTTATCTTAATGTTATTCTGCCGTTGTTGACCCATCATTACTTGAACTATCTTGTGTAGGATGTCCTTCAGGGGTTCCTGGTTCCTCATCATTATCATCCTTTTCATTTTGTGTACTTTGAGGTATTTCTTGTTGTTTGCGCCAGTTCTTAGCTGCAGCAAGCAATTTAAGATTAGGTCTGACCATTTCATCTTCTGGAAATATATAATCAAATACTTCTTCCCAGCCTTCTTCAACACCAGCTTCACTAATTATCTTCTGCCTCTTCTTGACACGTCTAGGCATTTTGGCAAGGACTTTTTCAAGTTTCACTTCATCTCCAATTTCTGTTTCAAATTCCTTCCATGCTTCTAAGAGAAGAACTCTCGATTCTTTTTCGCCTGCACTTCTTAGACTATCATTAGCACGCTCATATACCCGTCTTGCCAATTCAACATTAATATTATCAGCATTTTCAGCATTCAATTCAAATTTAGCATATGAAAGCCACACTTTGACATGAACTGTTCGTTCCAAAAGTCTTTCATAAAGCTGTCTTGCTTTTTCAGTTTCTCCTTGTGATACCTCAAAATCGATATAGCTTTTCCACAACAATTCTGGCATATCTAATCTCTGTTGACCTACAGCTATTTCATAAATAGCCCTTGCGCGATCTGTATCTCCAAGCAGAGTTTCTAACTCTGCAAACTTTATCCATGTTACACAATTTTCTGGACCATACTCTAAGAATTTCTGGTATAATATTCTACATCTGTCAAATTCTCTCAACTGTATCTCAAGGTCTATATAACCTCTGTATAATTTATCTCTGGGGCACATGCCCAGAGCCATACCAAGTGTTTTTCTTGCTTGCTTTAAATCTTTACATCTCACTTCAAACTGAGCATACATGAGCCATATTTTTGAGAAAGTAAATATCTTATGAGGAATTAATTCTAAACAGGTTCTGTAAACTTGTCTTGTTCGGTCTAAATCTTCTGCTTCTAACTCTTCATACAAAGCGTAATTAATCCACAAGTAAATATAACGTCTCCAAAATTGTTTGTCCTTTGAAGGAGGGATATTTGCAATTGCTCTCTCATATGTGTCTCTTATGTCATCTAAATTACCCTCATTCTCCACTAATCTAATATAATCAAACCATGCATCATAATTTGTGGGATTCTCTATAACTTCCTGTTCATACATATACTTTCTCTTATTCACTATTACATCCTCAATGCCAGATCTATCACCATACTTCTTTTCATGAATAGTATAAGCTTTATAAAGTTCTTTATTTCTGTCTTTTGGGACATGATCCAGAGCATATTTGTAAATCACTCTTGCTCTGTCATGTTCTTTTTGATTTTCTTCAAATTTGGCAAACGCTATAAACAGTCTTTCATCTAATTCTTCATCACCAAAGAATTCAACAGCTCTCTCAAAAACTGTCCTAGAGCCATTTATAAAACCATGGTTTTCTTCAAATTTTGCATATTTTATCCAATTCTTTACATCTGGATGCACCATAACAAACTGTTCATAGATTTGTCTAGCCCGTTCAAGTTCTTTGTACCTCAATTCAAAGTTTATGTATGTTTGCCAAGCTTGCTCATCTGGATGCCATTCCATCCAACGTTCAAATACCTGTGAAACAAAAGTAAATTAGAAACCTTGTTTCAGTTACAGTCAGTGACTTTATTATCATTAAACAAGAAATTGTACATGTATAAAATATCACCTGTCTTGCTCCAGCTACATTTTCCAACATTTCCTCCATGTAAGTGTATTTGTACCAAAACTGAGATACTCTTGGCAGAATTGTAACAGCTCTGTCCCATAGATTCCGGGCATGGTTTACCTGTCTGTTTCTCATTTCCATTTCAGTATACTTCAGCCTAAAACCCATGATAACACTGAGAATATTTTGGTGTGGTATAACAGCCTAAAGTACAAGTAGTTAAGGTAGTGTGGATAATTGAAGAGTTACACAAATTTAACAGTTAAAACTGTAAGAAATTTACCAAGAAAGTCCATGACTTTTACAGATTTTTCAAAGTACAGATTGTTTTATTTGTTAAATAAGTGGCTCTTGGACTGAATAGGCATCAATTTGAGATTGAAGTCTCAATTCCTTTATAAAACAACTGTTGGACAATTCAAACCAAATGCATAACTGTTGAAATAGGCAGGATGATATATTACATGCCGGTTCACAATACATTAACAGAGTATCAATTTTGTAATAACACTTTGTTCTTATTTAATTATGAAATTTCTTCATATCAGGTATGTATTTCCTTAAATATATTGATGCTTTAGGTAGCACAAAAGCTATGAACTCTAGTATAGTTGTATTGGTCATTACAAGAATATCAAATATCTTAACATTTAGTCCACAATTGTCTACAAGTTTACTAACCAAATAAAATTGTAATGTGAACAGAGTGACATAGGAATATTTTTTATATGTTTTATTGTAATATAATAATTATAATAAGCTGATCTTTGTATGGTAACTCTTTAAGAATTAATTTTTTTCTTCACTGTGACATGAATTTTGTTCTAAAGCCCATGTCTTGAGTGATCCAACAATATATCCTTGTTCAAATGAGGCTTATAAAGAGTACTCAGTAGTGTGACTAACAATTACTATCAGATGAGCCAAGAATGCAAAAAAAAAAATTAACACCACAGATTTCTCAATAAGATTTTTTAAAATAATTAGTCATATGGTTTAAACACTGCCACTACCAAGAGCACATGAGTTAATAATTTTTTAAATAAAATTGTTAATTGTAATTATAGCTCTCACCATAAGGTAACATTTCTGTGATCCACATCCAAAGCACGCTCATATATTGAACGAGCTCTTTGGATTTGCTTTTGTGATTCTTCCCATTGTGCATATTTAAGCCAGTTCCCAATAACCTGAAAACAAAAACAAAGCATCCATTAAACTAAAATTAGTTATTATTATATTATTTGTTGTTTTCTTGAAGAAATACTACTAAATAAAAGTATCCTCATCTGGTTTCGTCAGTAATGCTCTGAGTAGAAATTGTTTAGTACCCTTCTTATTGTGGAAACAGCATGAAACCTATATTGTTCAAAGGATCGTAATGGCACGAAATCAGTTAATGAAATTAATTTGGTGAACTCTATCGGCTAGTAAAACTAAGCATTGGATGGTCTTAAAACTGAGAAACAATTACATTAATAGGAAAAACAGTCATTTATACATTGTAAGCGACTAATAAATTGAATTTACTTACAAGTCTGTTCTTTCTTATGTTGTCCTCAAATGCTTTACGTTTACGATGTTGGTAGTCTCGAAGTTCCTCAGGATCAGATATTTTCTGTTTAGGTGGCGGTGGTAATATCTCAAGGTCTCGTTCTTTGGCTTCCCTAAGCAATTGTTCAGCTGTTATTTGGATTTCTGCTGGTGCTTTGTTCTTCACCTAAAAATCGTGAAATCCATGTAAAAATTGGAGTAATATTATTCAACAATACCATCAAACACTTTTTACGTGCCTTTGCCACTTTCGGCATTTTTGTTGTCTTGCTGTCCATGTTAAGTTCTACGTTCTGCACAGTTTATAAATTTTTAGTTCAGTTTAACCTAAATTTAATTTGATTACATACAATAAACAGCTAGGTACAGGAAAGGAAATCTTCAGGTTTTTTTTTTATTTATTGTCAAAATGAGAAGCATAGATTATACACATTTTTAAGAGAAGTGAATACGGTAGGTAGTGGTTAAGGGTGATACCGATATATTAGCATTCACTAAGATATTCGTAATACAGCTTGTATTCGTCTATCGGTAATCCGTCGAATTCTGATATGCTAATATTCCGTATTCACTTATTCATAATAATAGCCAACTCACATCAGTCGGGTTGTATCTATCCACAGAACACTGTTACTCCTAGCGAAATATCTATCACACGAAAATATACTGACATACGCCGTACGTGTCTCGCGGATATCTGTTTATCACATTCATATCATTGCACCGCATGCGCTAAGAGTAAGTGAGATAATCTACATGTTTATATACTGAGCAATGAAAATAACTATATTTGGCTATGAGTTTAAGGACTATTTTGTTTTTACATGTCAAAGATGCCAGTGGGAATTTTTAAATGCATTACTTTTTTATGTTTGTACTAAAGATTCGACTCAAGACAAAATAGTGTATTTCCACATTTATTGGAATAAAATCGGTGAGCTTTATTTTCATTAAATGTTTATATGTAATAAATTATGATGACAATTTATTTTTGCGGTGGTAGTTAATTATCTTCTAAGAACTTCTCAAACTATAAATAAAAGTTTGATTTTTGAATCGAAATGACTTTCTAACCAAACGGCTCATGGATTATAATATTAATATAACTGTTGTGTACCTACTAGCCACCTCAGTACCGTATCAGAGGTTTTTTTCGAAATCTAGAATACTCATTTCTGAGCGACGTACCGGTCTTTCGGTAGAAAAAGTAAAAAAGCTGATGTTTTTATGCACCAATAAGAAATAAATAATATTACTAACTTGTTGTTTATATTAATGTACAATGTTGACCAAATTCTGGTTTAATAATAATATTCATATTAATGTACATAATATTACTTGTAAAATATTTAGTATGAAATCAAATTCCTAGATAAAATATACTATTTATATTAATTTAATAACTAATTTATGTGTATTATCTATGATTATTAACTTATTTCACGAATACCCTACTAGGTTTAACTCGTTTACCCGTTTTATCGAAGTATATTAAGATATCAGGATATATTCACGCATTAGTTAAGTTATTATAATATTACATCATGAATATATTCGTATTCGCTAATATTGACAAATATCGGTATTAACCCATCTTTAGTAGTGATATGTAGGTAGTAGGTAGATTTTTTTTTATAAATTTCTAGTGGCTTCGAAACAAAGTTTTTTAAGCCAAGTAGGTAGGGATCTATGATAAATAGCACAGATAATACACGTAATATGTAAACTAAGCCATCGAACCACAGAGAATGTTTAGTTCGTTTATTGGACAGACAAAAGTAACTAGGCCATACAGCAAATATTTTGTAACTAAGGCTGAAAATGTTGTACGAAGAATGAAATGGAACAAATTTATGTAACGTATTTATTATGAAGTTAAATTAAACAGGGAGACCATAGACACTAAGAGGTGATTTAAATATGTTGGCTTAGTTGGCTAAGCTATAATAATAATGCAATGAGAATTTAATGGATTTGTCGAAAAAATCGAGAATCGATATCTAGTCTTTATATGCTCCTCTAAATAAACCATGTCGATAAACCTAAACGGCCAACTGATAAGTGGTGACTAGAGCTCTTGGACATCACAACCTCAATGCCGCTACCAATATTGGTGCATTTTATTTTTTATTGCTAGATGGCTGGACGAGCTCACAGCCCACCTGGTGTTAAGTGGTTACTGGAGCCCATAGACATCTAGGACGTAAATGCGCCACCCACCTTGAGATATAAGTTCTAAGGTCTCAATTATAGTTACAGCGGCTGCCCCACCCTTCAAACCGAAACGCATTACTGCTTCACGGCAGAAATAGGCAGGGCGGTGGTACCTACCCGGGCGGACTCACAAGAGGTCCTACCACCAGCATGAGGTTGAAATTTATATTTGCATTGTGTAATTATTATGGCACCCTTCAAACCATTTTAAGTCGTTGTGGCCTAAAGGATAAGAGGTCTGGTACATTCGAACCTAGCGATGCAACGGTGTTCAAATCCCGCAATCAAGTACCATGTTTTCTAATGATATACGTACTTATCGAATGTTCACTATTAGCCTTCCACGGTGCAGGAATAACATCGTGTAATAAAAATCTAATCCGCAAAATTATAATTTGCTTATTTACTGGAGGTAGATAGTCTGGTGATTCCACAAACGTAGGTAACACCACCCTGCCTATTTCTGCCATGAAGAAGTAAAGTGTTTCGATCTATAGGGCAAGGTAGCCGTTGTACTGTAAAAACTGATACCTTAGAACTCATATCTCAAGGTTGTGATCTACAGATAACTCGATGATTATAAATCTTACCAGGTACAGATTATTTTTTCCTACTCTTTGTACCTTTGTAGGCAAATGAGTATAGATCTACCTGACGGTAAGCGCTCACCTTCGTTCCTACGCTGCAGTAATGTCAGGGCACAGCTGAGCCGCTGCCCATTCTTACCAAGCACTTGCTTTAACATAGGCGTCAAAGAGAGAGCAGCGCGAGAAAAATAGATTGTTAAGTCATGCAACTGATCGTCAAAACTAACCGCAGCTATTCTTTTAAGAAAGTGTACCTCAAAGTGGTTACTAAATTGTTTAAGTTTTTACTCTGACTAGACAAGGAGAGAGTAGAAAGAGTAGTGTATCTTGAGTTGGATCTCAAGTTGGTAATACGACATGTGATTAGGTAGTTTGAAAGGAAAGTAAAGTACAAAAATTGAAACACTAATTTTGAAATTGAAAATAATACTGTTATATTAAATTAAACAGCAAATACTAAATATATCTTTAATTATGAGAAACTTGGAAAATACAAATCTAATTTTGCAAAATTTGTTACAGTAGTCTTTTGATTTCACACGTTGAATTACTAATACCACCACAGACTACAAAGAGATGCCTACGCTTTTTCCATTCTATCCTACACAGGTAGGTACCTAAAAGTCAGGATCTTTCAAGAATTTTTTATATTATTGCCACTGTTAATAATTATGGACACTGAAGTTTGCAAAGTGATTACCCTACTCGCTCTAACTTAGGTCAAAATATATATTCAATACTCTTTTATTCTCTCTTACAAGTTAAAAGCTCAAGTGGAACGATCTATGGCTATGGGCTTCTTGCAGTTTACCAACACGACAATGGCCGAATTGTCTGTATAGATATTTTTTATTGGCCCATACATCTCGACCTGCCATGTCTTTGGTTTTAAAAATGGCGTATACAAGCTTTTTGTTTGCCGGTTTATGCGAATGAATTATTTCCAAGACGTCTCGAGTTGTCTAACGAGACAGAAACGTCGTGAATATGAAATTAAAGTACATGTGTAGGTATATTATTAACGCCGTGGACCCCGTGAACGAATTTTCATAGCGTTATGGTGAATTAGAATGGTGTCTGTGGCTTGTCAATCTCGCACGTCGTCAGGTTACCAATTCGTAACGTAAATATCATCAAGCGAGCGTTTTATATTTCAGATATGACAGTGTCGCATAACAGTAGATAATGGAGAGCTCGGAAGATGATGCGGGCCCCGCGACAATCGCTTCCCGCCGTGCATCGGCGCGGGAAAGGGACGTCGGCCAGGCCGAGGACCTCGATGCACCCACTGGCATCTACCAACAAGATCGAACAGAGAGTAGGACGTCGTGCCAAACCCCCGCGATGTCGGAGGATAATTTCGACGGTGACAGCGTACCATCGCCGTCGGTGCAAGACGTCAACACAAGTACCGAAGCGATACTTGACATGATAGATGAAATCGTGGATGGACCAGGCGCACCAAAGCGAATACCTATCGCAAGCGATACTCTTCTGGTCGCTCATGAAATTGCTTCAGAGGATGATTCTGGACTCAGTCAAGAGCTATTGAATACAAACAGTACTGAGTCTTTAACACCAATTCCAGATGTTTCGCCCGCGCTAGACGTCAATGCCGACGATACAGTTGTAAATAGCTCTGCTACTGAACAACAAATTAGTGCGGAATTAAATATTGCAAGTGTAAATAGTGTAAATATGTGTCAAGAAAGGCTACTCATACCAACAGAAGAGTGTACAACAACTGAAAAAGAGTGTATAGTGTCACAAGTAGAACTTGAGCCTTCAAGCTCACAAACATTGTCAAATATTCCTTCCAGCAGTGCATTTCATGTGCAAAGTGTTTCTGAAACTGTTAGTGAAAGTGAAAAAACAGATAGAACAGTTAAATGTGTCACATCTAGTGAGATTCAGAACAGAATAAGAATAGAATCCGCTGAGTCAACTTCAAGTGATTGTAGTGTTAGTGAGGACAAGATTGCAGAGCCTACAACAAAGGTACCTTTGAGACGAAGGCTTGTGAGGCCAGCCCGTTGTGATCGGCGTTCTGATTGCACAGTATCTTCCAGTGTGGACTTGAAATCTGTTAATATTAATACTATTGTAAGTGTAAGTGAAAATGTACCCAAGGATGTAACT